>NC_091454.1:232088443-232346469 GCF_027789765.1 Dendropsophus ebraccatus
GTATGCTGGGTGTAATCCTCAGTATATATATATACAGTGCACAGTACCACTTCTCCTGTCCTGTATGCTGGGTGTAATCCTCAGTGTATATATATATATATATATATATATATATATATATATATATATATATATACAGTGCACAGTACCACTTCTCCTGTCCTGTATGCTGGGTGTAATCCTCAGTATATATACAGTGCACAGTACCACTTCTCCTGTCCTGTATGCTGGGTGTAATCCTCAGTATATATATATATATATATATATATATATATATATACAGTGCACAGTACCACTTCTCCTGTCCTGTATGCTGGGTGTAATCCTCAGTATATATACAGTGCACAGTACCACTTCTCCTGTCCTGTATGCTGGGTGTAATCCTCAGTATATATATATATATATATATATATATATATATATATATATATATATATATATATATATATACACAGTGCACAGTACCACTTCTCCTGTCCTGTATGCTGGGTGTAATCCTCAGTATATATATATATACAGTGCACAGTACCACTTCTCCTGTCCTGTATGCTGGGTGTAATCCTCAGTATATATATATACAGTGCACAGTACCACTTCTCCTGTCCTGTATGCTGGGTGTAATCCTCAGTATATATATACAGTGCACAGTACCACTTCCCATGTCCTGTATGCTGGGTGTAATCCTCAGTATATATATACAGTGCACAGTACCACTTCTCCTGTCCTGTATGCTGGGTGTAATCCTCAGTATATATATATGCAGTGCACAGTACCACTTCTCCTGTCCTGTATGCTGGGTGTAATCCTCAGTATATATATATATATACAGTGCACAGTACCACTTCTCCTGTCCTGTATGCTGGGTGTAATCCTCAGTATATATATATGCAGTGCACAGTACCACTTCTCCTGTCCTGTATGCTGGGTGTAATCCTCAGTATATATATATGCAGTGCACAGTACCACTTCTCCTGTCCTGTATGCTGGGTGTAATCCTCAGTATATATATACAGTGCACAGTATAACTTCCCCTGTCCTGTATGACAGTTAGTGTGCGCGGTGTTGTAATCACATGACGTTAGAGCACTCGGACATCCGGGCATTTCCCAGTCACTCCTCTGATTACATCATGGCGCAGTACAATATCCTGTTGTGGAACACGGTGTCCAGAGCCAGAGAAGGAGCGAAGGAGAAGGAAACGTAAGTACAGTAGTGTATACATGTAGTGGTGGTGGAGCAGTATTAGGACAGTAGTGTATACATGTAGTGGTGGTGGTGGTGGAGCAGTATTAGGACAGTAGTGTATACATGTAGTGGTGGTGGAGCAGTATTAGGACAGTAGTGTAAACATGTAGTGGTGGTGGAGCAGTATTAGGACAGTAGTGTATACATGTAGTGGTGGTGGAGCAGTATTAGGACAGCAGTGTATACATGTGGTGGTGGGTGGAGCAGTATTAGGACAGTAGTGTATACATGTAGTGGTGGTGGAGCAGTATTAGGACAGCAGTGTATACATGTAGTGGTAGTGGTGGAGCAGTATTAGGACAGTAGTGTATACATGTAGTGGTGGTGGTGGTGGAGCAGTATTAGGACAGTAGTGTATACATGTAGTGGTGGTGGTGGAGCAGTATTAGGACAGTAGTGTATACATGTGGTGGTGGGTGGAGCAGTATTAGGACAGTAGTGTATACATGTAGTGGTGGTGGAGCAGTATTAGGACAGTAGTGTATACATGTAGTGGTGGTGGAGCAGTATTAGGACAGCAGTGTATACATGTAGTGGTGGTGGAGCAGTATTAGGACAGTAGTGTACACATGTAGTGGTGGTGGAGCAGTATTAGGACAGTAGTGTATACATGTGGTGGTGGAGCAGTATTAGGACAGCAGTGTATACATGTGGTGGTGGGTGGAGCAGTATTAGGACAGCAGTGTATACATGTGGTGGTGGAGCAGTATTAGGACAGTAGTGTATACATGTGGTGGTGGAGCAGTATTAGGACAGTAGTGTATACATGTAGTGGTGTTGGTCGAGCAGTATTTGGACAGTAGTGTATACATGTAGTGGTGGTGGTGCAGTATTAGGACAGTAGTGTATACATGTGGTGGTGGTGGAGCAGTATTAGGACAGTAGTGTATACATGTGGTGGTGGAGCAGTATTAGGACAGTAGTGTATACATGTGGTGGTCGTGGAGCAGTATTAGGACAGTAGTGTATACATGTAGTGGTGGTGGAGCAGTATTAGGACAGTAGTGTATACATGTGGTGGTGGTGGAGCAGTATTAGGACAGTAGTGTATACATGTAGTGGTGTTGTCGAGGCAGTATTAGGACAGGTAGTGTATACATGTAGTGGTGTGGTGGAGCAGTATTAGGACAGTAGTGTATACATGTAGTGGTGGTGGTGGTGGAGCAGTATTAGGACAGTAGTGTATACATGTAGTGGTGGTGGTGGAGCAGTATTAGGACAGTAGTGTATACATGTAGTGGTGGTGGAGCAGTATTAGGACAGTAGTGTATACATGTAGTGGTGGTGGAGCAGTATTAGGACAGTAGTGTATACATGTGGTGGTGGAGCAGTATTAGGACAGTAGTGTGTACATGTAGTGGTGGGGGTGGAGCAGTATTAGGACAGTAGTGTATACATGTAGTGGTGGTGGAGCAGTATTAGGACAGTAGTGTATACATGTGGTGGTGGAGCAGTATTAGGACAGTAGTGTATACATGTAGTGGTGGTGGTGGAGCAGTATAAGTACAGTAGTGTATACATGTAGTGGTGGTGGTGGAGCAGTATTAGGACAGTAGTGTATACTTGTGGTGGTGGTGGAGCAGTATTAGGACAGTAGTGTATACATGTAGTGGTGGTGGTGGAGCAGTATTAGGACAGTAGTGTATACATGTGGTGGTGGTGGTGGAGCAGTATTAGGACAGTAGTGTATACATGTAGTGGTGGAGCAGTATTCCGACAGTAGTGTATACATGTGGTAGTGGTGGTGGAGCAGTATTAGGACAGTAGTGTATACATGTAGTGGTGGTGGTGGAGCAGTATTAGGACAGTAGTGTATACATGTAGTGGTGGTGGTGGAGCAGTATTAGGACAGTAGTGTATACATGTAGTGGTGGTGGAGCAGTATTAGGACAGTAGTGTATACATGTGGTGGTGGAGCAGTATTAGGACAGTAGTGTATACATGTGGTGGTCGTGGAGCAGTATTAGGACAGTAGTGTATACATGTAGTGGTGGTGGAGCAGTATTAGGACAGTAGTGTATACATGTAGTGGTGGTGGAGCAGTATTAGGACAGTAGTGTATACATGTAGTGGTGGTGGAGCAGTATTAGGACAGTAGTGTATACATGTAGTGGTGGTGGTGGTGGAGCAGTATTAGGACAGTAGTGTATACATGTAGTGGTGGTGGAGCAGTATTAGGACAGTAGTGTATACATGTAGTGGTGGTGGAGCAGTATTAGGACAGTAGTGTATACATGTAGTGGTGGTGTAGCAGTATTAGGACAGCAGTGTATACATGTAGTGGTGGTGGAGCAGTATTAGGACAGTAGTGTATACATGTAGTGGTGGTGGAGCAGTATTAGGACAGTAGTGTATACATGTGGTGGTGGAGCAGTATTAGGACAGCAGTGTATACATGTGGTGGTGGTGGAGAAGTATTAGGACAGTAGTGTATACATGTGGTGGTGGGTGGAGCAGTATTAGGACAGCAGTGTATACATGTGGTGGTGGTGGAGCAGTATTAGGACAGTAGTGTATACATGTGGTGGTGGAGCAGTATTAGGACAGTAGTGTATACATGTAGTGGTGTTGGTCGAGCAGTATTTGGACAGTAGTGTATACATGTAGTGGTGGTGGTGGAGCAGTATTAGGACAGTAGTGTATACATGTGGTGGTGGTGGAGCAGTATTAGGACAGTAGTGTATACATGTGGTGGTGGAGCAGTATTAGGACAGTAGTGTATACATGTGGTGGTCGTGGAGCAGTATTAGGACAGTAGTGTATACATGTAGTGGTGGTGGAGCAGTATTAGGACAGTAGTGTATACATGTGGTGGTGGTGGAGCAGTATTAGGACAGTAGTGTATACATGTAGTGGTGTTGGTCGAGCAGTATTAGGACAGTAGTGTATACATGTAGTGGTGGTGGTGGAGCAGTATTAGGACAGTAGTGTATACATGTAGTGGTGGTGGTGGTGGAGCAGTATTAGGACAGTAGTGTATACATGTAGTGGTGGTGGTGGAGCAGTATTAGGACAGTAGTGTATACATGTGGTGGTGGTGGAGCAGTATTAGGACAGTAGTGTATACATGTAGTGGTGGAGCAGTATTGGGACAGTAGTGTATACATGTGGTGGTGGTGGTGGAGCAGTATTAGGACAGTAGTGTATACATGTGGTGGTGGTGGTGGTGGAGCAGTATTAGGACAGTAGTGTATACATGTAGTGGTGGTGGTGGAGCAGTATTAGGACAGTAGTGTATACATGTGGTGGTGGTGGAGCAGTATTAGGACAGTAGTATATACATGTAGTGGTGGTGGAGCAGTATTAGGACAGTAGTGTATACATGTAGTGGTGGTGGAGCAGTATTAGGACAGTAGTGTATACATGTAGTGGTGGAGCAGTATTAGGACAGTAGTGTATACATGTAGTGATGGAGCAGTATTAGGACAGTAGTGTATTCATGTGGTGGTGGAGCAGTATTAGGACAGTAGTGTATACATGTAGTGGTGGTGGAGCAGTATTAGGACAGTAGTGTATACATGTGGTGGTGGTGGAGCAGTATTAGGATAGTAGTATATACATGTAGTGGTGGTGGTGGTGGAGCAGTATTAGGACAGTAGTATATACATGTAGTGGTGGTGGAGCAGTATTAGGACAGTAGTGTATACATGTGGTGGTGGTGGAGCAGTATTAGGACAGTAGTGTATACATGTAGTGGTGGGGGAGCAGTATTAGGACAGTAGTGTATACATGTAGTGGTGGTGGAGCAGTATTAGGACAGTAGTGTATACATGTAGTGGTGGAGCAGTATTAGGACAGTAGTGTATACATGTAGTGGTGGTGGTGGAGCAGTATTAGGACAGTAGTGTATACATGTGGTGGTGGTGGTGGAGCAGTATTAGGACAGTAGTGTATACATGTAGTGGTGGTGGAGCAGTATTAGGACAGTAGTGTATACATGTAGTGGTGGTGGAGCAGTATTAGGACAGTAGTGTATACATGTAGTGGTAGTGGAGCAGTATTAGGACATTAGTGTATACATGTAGTGGTGGTGGAGCAGTATTATGACAGTAGTGTATACATGTATTGGTGCTGGTGGAGCAGTATTAGGACATTAGTGTATACATGTAGTGGTGGAGCAGTATTAGGACAGTAGTGTATACATGTGGTAGTGGTGGTGGAGCAGTATTAGGACAGTAGTGTATACATGTGGTGGTGGTGGAGCAGTATTAGGACAGTAGTGTATACATGTGGTGGTGGTGGTGGAGCAGTATTAGGACAGTAGTGTATACATGTGGTGGTGGTGGAGCAGTATTAGGACAGTAGTGTATACATGTGGTGGTGGTGGTGGAGCAGTATTAGGACAGTAGTGTATACATGTAGTGGTGGTGGAGCAGTATTAGGACAGTAGTGTATACATGTAGTGGTGGTGGAGCAGTATTAGGACAGTAGTGTATACATGTAGTGGTGGTGGAGCAGTACTAGGACAGTAGTGTATACATGTAGTGGTGGAGCAGTATTCCGACAGTAGTGTATACATGTGGTAGTGGTGGTGGAGCAGTATTAGGACAGTAGTGTATACATGTGGTGGTGGTGGAGCAGTATTAGGACAGTAGTATATACATGTAGTGGTGGTGGTGGAGCAGTATTAGGACAGTAGTGTATACATGTGGTGGTGGTGGTGGAGCAGTATTAGGACAGTAGTGTATACATGTAGTGGTGGAGCAGTATTAGGACAGTAGTGTATACATGTAGTGGTGTTGGTCGAGCAGTATTAGGACAGTAGTGTATACATGTAATGGTGGTGGTGGAGCAGTATTAGGACAGTAGTGTATACATGTAGTGGTGGTGGAGCAGTATTAGGATATTAGTGTATACATGTAGTGGTGGTGGAGCAGTATTAGGACAGTAGTGTATACATGTAGTGGTGGTGGAGCAGTATTAGGACAGTAGTGTATACATGTAGTGGTGGTGGAGCAGTAATAGGACAGTAGTGTATACATGTAGTGGTGGTGGAGCAGTATTAGGACAGTAGTGTATACATGTAGTGGAGCAGTATTGGGACAGTAGTGTATACATGTAGTGGTGGTGGTGGAGCAGTATTAGGACAGTAGTGTATACATGTGGTGGTGGTGGAGAAGTATTAGGACAGTAGTGTATACATGTAGTGGTGGTGGTGGAGCAATATTAGGACAGTAGTGTATACATGTAGTGGTGGTGGAGCAGTATTAGGACAGTAGTGTATACATGTGGTGGTGGTGGTGCAGTATTAGGACAGTAGTGTATACATGTAGTGGTGGTGGAGCAGTATTAGGACAGTAGTGTATACATGTAGTGGTGGTGGTGGAGCAGTATTAGGACAGTAGTGTATACATGTAGTGGTGGTGGAGCAGTATTAGGACAGTAGTGTATACATGTAGTGGTGGTGGTGGAGCAGTATTAGGACAGTAGTGTATACATGTGGTGGTGGTGAAGCAGTATTAGGACAGTAGTGTGTACATGTAGTGGTGGTGGAGCAGTATTAGGACAGTAGAGTATACATGTGGTGGTGGAGCAGTATTAGGACAATAGTGTATACATGTGGTGGAGCAGTATTAGGACAGTAGTGTATACATGTGGTGGTGGTGGAGCAGTATTAGGACAGTAGTGTATACATGTAGTGGTGGTGGTGGAGCAGTATAAGTACAGTAGTGTATACATGTAGTGGTGGTGGAGCAGTATTAGGACAGTAGTGTATACATAGGGTGGTGGTGGTGGTGGTGGAGCAGTATTAGGACAGTAGTGTATACATGTAGTGTTGGAGCAGTATTAGGACAGTAGTGTATACATGTAGTGGTGTTGGTGGAGCAGTATTAGGACAGTAGTGTATACATGTGGTGGTGGTGGAGCAGTATTAGGACAGTAGTGTATACATGTGGTGGTGGAGCAGTATAAGGACAGTAGTGTATACATGTAGTGGTGGAGCAGTATGAGGACAGTAGTGTATACATGTAGTGGTGGAGCAGTATTAGGACAGTAGTGTATACATGTAGTGGTGGAGCAGTATTAGGACAGTAGTGTATACATGTAGTGGTGGAGCAGTATTAGAACAGTAGTGTATACATGTAGTGGAGCAGTATTAGGACAGTAGTGTATACATGTAGTGGTGGAGCGGTATTAGGACAGTAGTGTATACATGTGGTGGTGGTGGTGGAGCAGTATTAGGACAGTAGTGTATACATGTGGTAGTGGTGGTGGAGCAGTATTAGGACAGTAGTGTATACATGTAGTGGTGGAGCAGTATTAGGACAGTAGTGTATTCATGTGGTGGTGGTGGTGGAGCAGTATTAGGACAGTAGTGTGTACATGTAGTGGTGGTGGAGCAGTATTAGGACAGTAGTGTATACATGTAGTGGTGGTGGTGGAGGCAGTATTAGGCACAGTAGTGTATACATGTGGTGGTGGTGGAGGGCAGTATTAGGACAGTATGTATACATTGGTGGTGGTGGAGCAGTATTAGGACAGTAGTGTATGCATGTAGTGGTGGTGGAGCAGTATTAGGACAGTAGTGTATACATGTAGTGGTGGTGGTGGAGCAGTATTAGGACAGTAGTGTATACATGTGGTGGTGGTGGAGCAGTATTAGGATAGTAGTATATACATGTAGTGGTAGTGGTGGTGGAGCAGTATTAGGACAGTAGTGTATACATGTAGTGGTGGAGCAGTATTAGGACAGTAGTGTGTACATGTAGTGGTGGAGCAGTATTAGGACAGTAGTGTATACATGTAGTGGTGGTGGAGCAGTATTAGGACAGTAGTGTATACATGTAGTGGTGGAGCAGTATTAGGACAGTAGTGTATACATGTAGTGGTGGTGGAGCGGTATTAGGACAGTAGTGTATACATGTGGTGGTGGTGGTGGAGCAGTATTAGGACAGTAGTGTATACATGTAGTGGTGGAGCAGTATTAGGACAGTAGTGCATACATGTGGTAGTGGTGGTGGAGCAGTATTAGGACAGTAGTGTATACATGTGGTGGTGGTGGAGCAGTGTTAGGACAGTAGTGTATACATGTGGTGGTGGTGGAGCAGTATTAGGACAGTAGTGTATACATGTGGTGGTGGAGCAGTATTAGGACAGTAGTGTATACATGTAGTGGTGGTGGAGCAGTATTAGGACAGTAGTGTATACATGTAGTGGTGGTGGAGCAGTAATAGGACAGTAGTGTATACATGTAGTGGTGGTGGAGCAGTATTAGGACAGTAGTGTATACATGTAGTGGAGCAGTATTAGGACAGTAGTGTATACATGTAGTGGTGGAGCGGTATTAGGACAGTAGTGTATACATGTAGTGGTGGTGGTGGAGCAGTATTAGGACAGTAGTGTATACATGTGGTAGTGGTGGTGGAGCAGTATTAGGACAGTAGTGTATACATGTAGTGGTGGTGGAGCAGTATTAGGACAGTAGTGTATACATGTAGTGGTGGAGCAGTATTAGGACAGTAGTGTATTCATGTGGTGGTGGTGGTGGAGCAGTATTAGGACAGTAGTGTGTACATGTAGTGGTGGTGGTGGAGCAGTATTAGGACAGTAGTGTATACATGTAGTGGTGGTGGAGCAGTATTAGGACAGTAGTGTATACATGTAGTGGTGGTGGAGCAGTATTAGGACAGTAGTGTATGCATGTAGTGGTGGTGGAGCAGTATTAGGACAGTAGTGTATACATGTAGTGGTGGTGGTGGAGCAGTATTAGGACAGTAGTGTATACATGTGGTGGTGGTGGAGCAGTATTAGGATAGTAGTATATACATGTAGTGGTAGTGGTGGTGGAGCAGTATTAGGACAGTAGTGTATACATGTAGTGGTGGTGGAGCAGTATTAAGACAGTAGTGTATACATGTAGTGGTGGTGGAGCAGTATTAGGACAGTAGTGTATACATGTAGTGGTGGAGCAGTATTAGGACAGTAGTGTATACATGTAGTGCTGGAGCAGTATTAGGACAGTAGTGTATACATGTGGTGGTGGAGCAGTATTAAGACAGTAGTATATACATGTAGTGGTGGTGGAGCAGTATTAGGACAGTAGTGTATACATGTGGTGGTGGTGGTGGAGCAGTATTAGGACAGTAGTGTATACATGTAGTGGTGGAGCAGTATTAGGACAGTAGTGTATACATGTAGTGGTGGTGGTGGAGCAGTATTAGGACATTAGTGTATACATGTGGTGGTGGTGTAGCAGTATTAGGACAGTAGTGTATACATGTAGTGGTGGTGGAGCAGTATTAGGACAGTAGTGTATACATGTAGTGGTGGTGGTGGAGCAGTATTTGGACAGTAGTGTATACATGTGGTGGTGGTGGAGCAGTATTAGGACAGTAGTGTATACATGTAGTGGTGGTGGAGCAGTATTAGGACAGTAGTGTATACATGTAGTGGTGGAGCAGTATTAGGACAGTAGTGTATACATGTAGTGGTGGAGCAGTATTAGGACAGTAGTGTATTCATGTGGTGGTAGTGGTGGAGCAGTATTAGAACAGTAGTGTATACATGTAGTGGTGGTGGAGCAGTATTAGGACAGTAGTGTATACATGTAGTGGTGGTGGAGCAGTATTAGGACAGTAGTGTATACATGTAGTGGTGGTGGAGCAGTATTAGGACAGTAGTGTATACATGTAGTGGTGGTGGTGGAGCAGTATTAGGACAGTAGTGTATACATGTAGTGGTGGTGGAGCAGTATTAGGACAGTAGTGTATACATGTGGTGGTGGAGCAGTATTAGGACAGTAGTGTATACATGTAGTGGTGGTGGAGCAGTATTAGGACAGTAGTGTATACATGTGGTGGTGGAGCAGTATAAGGACAGTAGTGTATTCATGTGGTGGTGGTGGTGGAGCAGTATTAGGACAGTAGTGTATACATGTAGTGGTGGTGGTGGTGGAGCAGTATTAGGACAGTAGTGTATACATGTAGTGGTGATGGAGCAGTATTAGGACAGTAGTGTATGCATGTAGTGGTGGTGGAGCAGTATTAGGACAGTAGTGTATACATGTAGTGGTGGTGGTGGAGCAGTATTAGGACAGTAGTGTATACATGTGGTGGTGGTGGAGCAGTATTAGGATAGTAGTATATACATATAGTGGTAGTGGTGGTGGAGCAGTATTAGGACAGTAGTGTATACATGTAGTGGTGGTGGAGCAGTATTAGGACAGTAGTGTATACATGTAGTGGTGGTGGAGCAGTATTAGGACAGTAGTGTATACATGTAGTGGTGGAGCAGTATTAGGACAGTAGTGTATACATGTAGTGCTGGAGCAGTATTAGGACAGTAGTGTATACATGTGGTAGTGGTGGTGGAGCAGTATTAGGACAGTAGTGTATACATGTGGTGGTGGAGCAGTATTAGGACAGTAGTATATACATGTAGTGGTGGTGGAGCAGTATTAGGACAGTAGTGTATACATGTGGTGGTGGTGGTGGAGCAGTATTAGGACAGTAGTGTATACATGTAGTGGTGGAGCAGTATTAGGACAGTAGTGTATACATGTAGTGGTGGTGGTGGAGCAGTATTAGGACATTAGTGTATACATGTAGTGGTGGAGCAGTATTAGGACAGTAGTGTATACATGTAGTGGTGGTGGTGGTGGAGCAGTATTAGGACAGTAGTGTATACATGTGGTGGTGGTGGAGCAGTATTAGGACATTAGTGTATACATGTGGTGGTGGTGGAGCAGTATTAGGACAGTAGTGTATACATGTAGTGGTGGTGGAGCAGTATTAGGACAGTAGTGTATACATGTAGTGGTGGTGGTGGAGCAGTATTAGGACAGTAGTGTATACATGTAGTGGTGGTGGTGGTGGAGCAGTATTTGGACAGTAGTGTATACATGTAGTGGTGGTGGAGCAGTATTAGGACAGTAGTGTATACATGTAGTGGTGGTGGAGCAGTATTAGGACAGTAGTGTATACATGTGGTGGTGGTGGTGGTGGAGCAGTATTAGGACAGTAGTGTATACATGTAGTGGTGGAGCAGTATTAGGACAGTAGTATATACATGTAGTGGTGGTGGAGCAGTATTAGGACAGTAGTGTATACATGTGGTGGTGGTGGTGGAGCAGTATTAGGACAGTAGTGTATACATGTTGTGGTGGAGCAGTATTAGGACAGTAGTGTATACATGTAGTGGTGGTGGTGGAGCAGTATTAGGACATTAGTGTATACATGTAGTGGTGGAGCAGTATTAGGACAGTAGTGTATACATGTAGTGGTGGTGGTGGAGCAGTATTAGGACAGTAGTGTATACATGTGGTGGTGGTGGAGCAGTATTAGGACATTAGTGTATACATGTGGTGGTGGTGGAGCAGTATTAGGACAGTAGTGTATACATGTAGTGGTGGTGGAGCAGTATTAGGACAGTAGTGTATACATGTAGTGGTGGTGGAGCAGTATTAGGACAGTAGTGTATACATGTGGTGGTGGAGCAGTATTAGGACAGTAGTGTATACATGTGGTGGTGGTGGAGCAGTATTAGGACAGTAGTGTATACATGTGGTGGTGGTGGAGCAGTATTAGGACAGTAGAGTATACATGTGGTGGTGGAGCAGTATTAGGACAATAGTGTATACATGTGGTGGAGCAGTATTAGGACAGTAGTGTATACATGTAGTGGTGGTGGAGCAGTATTAGGACAGTAGTGTATACATGTAGTGGTGGTGGAGCAGTATTAGGACAGTAGTGTATTCATGTAGTGGTGGTGGTGGAGCAGTATTAGGACAGTAGTGTGTACATGTAGTGGTGTTGGTGAAGCAGTATTAGGACAGTAGTGTATACATGTAGTGGTGGTGGTGGAGCAGTATTAGGATAGTAGTATATACATGTAGTGGTAGTGGTGGTGGAGCAGTATTAGGACAGTAGTGTATACATGTAGTGGTGGTGGTGGAGCAGTATTAGGACAGTAGTGTATACATGTAGTGGTGGAGCAGTATTAGGACAGCAGTGTATACATGTAGTGGTGGTGGTGGAGCAGTATTAGGACAGTAGTGTATACATGTAGTGGTGGAGCAGTATTAGGATAGTAGTATATACATGTAGTGGTAGTGGTGGTGGAGCAGTATTAGGACAGTAGTGTATACATGTGGTGGTGGTGGAGCAGTATTAGGACAGTAGTGTATACATGTGGTGGTGGAGCAGTATTAGGACAGTAGTGTATACATGTGGTGGTGGTGGAGCAGTATTAGGACAGTAGTGTATACATGTAGTAGTGGTGGAGCAGTATTAGGACAGTAGTATATACATGTGGTGGTGGTGGAGCAGTATTAGGACAGTAGTGTATACATGTAGTGCTGGAGCAGTATTAGGACAGTAGTGTATACATGTGGTGGAGCAGTATTAGGACAGTAGTGTATACATGTGGTGGTGGTGGTGGAGCAGTATTAGGACAGTAGTGTATACATGTAGTGGTGGAGCAGTATTAGGACATTAGTGTATACATGTAGTGGTGGAGCAGTATTAGGACAGTAGTGTATACATGTAGTGGTGGTGGTGGAGCAGTATTAGGACAGTAGTGTATACATGTGGTGGTGGTGGAGCAGTATTAGGACATTAGTGTATACATGTGGTGGTGGTGGAGCAGTATTAGGACAGTAGTGTATACATGTAGTGGTGGTGGAGCAGTATTAGGACAGTAGTGTATACATGTAGTGGTGGTGGAGCAGTATTAGGACAGTAGTGTATACATGTGGTGGTGGAGCAGTATTAGGACAGTAGTGTATACATGTGGTGGTGGAGCAGTATTAGGACAGTAGAGTATACATGTGGTGGTGGAGCAGTATTAGGACAATAGTGTATACATGTGGTGGAGCAGTATTAGGACAGTAGTGTATACATGTAGTGGTGGTGGAGCAGTATTAGGACAGTAGTGTATACATGTAGTGGTGGTGGAGCAGTATTAGGACAGTAGTGTATACATGTAGTGGTGGTGGAGCAGTATTAGGACAGTAGTGTATTCATGTAGTGGTGGTGGTGGAGCAGTATTAGGACAGTAGTGTGTACATGTAGTGGTGTTGGTGAAGCAGTATTAGGACAGTAGTGTATACATGTAGTGGTGGTGGTGGAGCAGTATTAGGATAGTAGTATATACATGTAGTGGTAGTGGTGGTGGAGCAGTATTAGGACAGTAGTGTATACATGTAGTGGTGGTGGTGGAGCAGTATTAGGACAGTAGTGTATACATGTAGTGGTGGAGCAGTATTAGGACAGCAGTGTATACATGTAGTGCTGGAGCAGTATTAGGACAGTAGTGTATACATGTGGTGGAGCAGTATTAGGACAGTAGTGTATACATGTGGTGGTGGTGGTGGTGGTGGAGCAGTATTAGGACAGTAGTGTATACATGTGGTGGTGGTGGTGGAGCAGTATTAGGACAGTAGTGTATACATGTGGTGGTGGTGGTGGTGGAGCAGTATTAGGACAGTAGTGTATACATGTGGTGGTGGTGGTGCAGTATTAGGACAGTAGTGTATACATGTGGTGGTGGTGGTGGAGCAGTATTAGGATAGTAGTATATACATGTAGTGGTAGTGGTGGTGGAGCAGTATTAGGACAGTAGTGTATACATGTAGTGGTGGTGGTGGAGCAGTATTAGGACAGTAGTGTATACATGTAGTGGTGGTGGTGGAGCAGTATTAGGACAGCAGTGTATACATGTAGTGCTGGAGCAGTATTAGGACAGTAGTGTATACATGTGGTGGAGCAGTATTAGGACAGTAGTGTATACATGTAGTGGTGGAGCAGTATTAGGACAGTAGTGTATACATGTGGTGGTGGTGGTGGTGGTGGAGCAGTATTAGGACAGTAGTGTATACATGTGGTGGTGGTGGTGGAGCAGTATTAGGACAGTAGTGTATACATGTGGTGGAGCAGTATTAGGACAGTAGTGTGTACATGTAGTGGTGGAGCAGTATTAGGACAGTAGTGTATACATGTGGTAGTGGTGGAGCAGTATTAGGACAGTAGTGTATACATGTAGTGGTGGTGGTGTAGCAGTATTAGGACAGTAGTGTATACATGTGGTGGTGGTGGTGGAGCAGTATTAGGACAGTAGTGTATACATGTAGTGGTGGTGGTGTAGCAGTATTAGGACAGTAGTGTATACATGTGGTGGTGGTGGTGGAGCAGTATTAGGACAGTAGTGTATACATGTGGTGGTGGTGGAGCAGTATTAGGACAGTAGTGTATACATGTGGTAGTGGTGGAGCAGTATTAGGACAGTAGTGTATACATGTGGAGTAGTATTTGCACAGTTATAGTGATGGTGACTTCTCTCTTATTACAGGTCACAATGGCCGGATCTTCTTTCGTTCCCCCTGGACTTCATGAGTTAATTCCGGTGAGATGATCAGCGAGAGAAGATGGAGGTTGTTGTGTAGTGATCAGCAACGTGTTGTAAGGTTTGGTTCAGCACAACCTTCTATACAGACGGATGTATCACACTCATACGTCAGTCACTACAATCCACCGACCACCTCACAGTGCAGCAGATCATTACTGATCACCAGTCTTACACCAGTATCTACCATCATTGTGCATGGTAGGGATGGTGGTGGCAGTAGGGATGCCGGGGTAGTGATGATGGTTGTGGTGGTAGTGATGTCGGTGATGTTAGGGATGATGGTGGTGGCAGTAGTGATGGCGTTAGTGATGGTGGTGGTAGTAGTGATGACATTAGTAATGGTGGTGATAGTAGTGATGGCGGTGATAGTAGTGATGGTAGTAGTGATGGTGGTGGTGGTAGTAGTGATGGTGCAGGTGGTAGTAGTGTGATGGGGATGATAGTAGTAGTAGTAGTAGTGATGATGGTGGTGGTGGTAGTAGTGATGGTGCAGGTGGTAGTAATGGCATTAGTGATGGCTTGGCAGTAGTAGTGATGGTGGTGGTGGTAAGGATGATAGTAGTAGTAGTAGTAAGGATGGTAGTAGTAGTAAGGATGATAGTAGTAGTAGTAGTGATGATGGGGATGGTAGTAGTAGTAGTGATGATGATGATGATACATGTTGATATTCTCACAAATTTCTCTGCTTTCTTACAGGTCAGTCAGTTCCACATTCATCAGAAGTGTAAGTGCTGGAGCCTATATTACACTGTGTAAGGTTATGTATGACTGGATATGGGTGATGTCACTGATCTCTAGTGATGGATAGGCTGTATTCTCAGTGATGTCACTGATCTCTAGTGATGGATAGGCTGTATTCTCAGTGATGTCACCGCTGATCTCTAGTGATGGATAGGCTGTATTCTCAGTGATGTCACTGATCTCTAGTGATGGATAGGCTGTATTCTCAGTGATGTCACCGCTGATCTCTAGTGATGGATAGGCTGTATTCTCAGTGATGTCACTGATCTCTAGTGATGGATAGGCTGTATTCTCAGTGATGTCACCGCTGATCTCTAGTGATGGATAGGCTGTATTCTCAGTGATGTCACTGATCTCTAGTGATGGATAGGCTGTATTCTCAGTGATGTCACTGCTGATCTCTAGTGATGGATAGGCTGTATTCTCAGTGATGTCACCGCTGATCTCTAGTGATGGATAGGCTGTATTCTCAGTGATGTCACTGATCTCTAGTGATGGATAGGCTGTATTCTCAGTGATGTCACTGATCTCTAGTGATGGATAGGCTGTATTCTCAGTGATGTCACTGATCTCTAGTGATGGATAGGCTGTATTCTCAGTGATGTCACCGCTGATCTCTAGTGATGGATACGCTGTATTCTCAGTGATGTCACTGATCTCTAGTGATGGATAGGCTGTATTCTCAGTGATGTCACTGATCTCTAGTGATGGATAGGCTGTATTCTCAGTGATGTCACTGATCTCTAGTGATGGATAGGCTGTATTCTCAGTGATGTCACCGCTGATCTCTAGTGATGGATACGCTGTATTCTCAGTGATGTCACTGATCTCTAGTGATGGATAGGCTGTTTTCTCAGTGATGTCACTGATCTCTAGTGATGGAGAGGCTGTATTCTCAGTGATGTCACTGATCTCTAGTGATGGATAGGCTGTATTCTCAGTGATGTCACCGCTGATCTCTAGTGATGGATACGCTGTATTCTCAGTGATGTCACTGATCTCTAGTGATGGATAGGCTGTATTCTCAGTGATGTCACTGATCTCTAGTGATGGATAGGCTGTATTCTCAGTGATGTCACCGCTGATCTCTAGTGATGGATAGGCTGTATTCTCAGTGATGTCACCGCTGATCTCTAGTGATGGATAGGCTGTATTGTCAGTGATGTCACTGCTGATCTCTAGTGATGGATAGGCTGTATTGTCAGTGATGTCACTGATCTCTAGTGATGGATAGGCTGTATTCTCAGTGATGTCACTGATCTCTAGTGATGGATAGGCTGTATTCTCAGTGATGTCACCGCTGATCTCTAGTGATGGATAGGCTGTATTCTCAGTGATGTCACTGATCTCTAGTGATGGATAGGCTGTATTCTCAGTGATGTCACTGATCTCTAGTGATGGATAGGCTGTATTCTCAGTGATGTCACTGATCTCTAGTGATGGATAGGCTGTATTCTCAGTGATGTCACCGCTGATCTCTAGTGATGGATAGGCTGTATTCTTAGTGATGTCACAGCTGATATCTAGTGATGGATAGGCTGTATTCTCAGTGATGTCACTAATCTCTAGTGATGGATAGGCTGTATTCTCAGTGATGTCACTAATCTCTAGTGATGGATAGGCTGTATTCTCAGTGATGTCACTGATCTCTAGTGATGGATAGGCTGTATTCTCAGTGATGTCACCGCTGATCTCTAGTGATGGATAGGCTGTATTCTCAGTGATGTCACTGATCTCTAGTGATGGATAGGCTGTATTCTCAGTGATGTCACTGCTGATCTCTAGTGATGGATAGGCTGTATTCTCAGTGATGTCACTGATCTCTAGTGATGGATAGGCTGTATTCTCAGTGATGTCACTGATCTCTAGTGATGGATAGGCTGTATTCTCAGTGATGTCACCGCTGATCTCTAGTGATGGATAGGCTGTATTCTCAGTGATGTCACTGATCTCTAGTGATGGATAGGCTGTATTCTCAGTGATAAATTTGAAGGAGACAGCACTTTGTAGAGTGAAAAACAGTGACTTTTATTCACACCTCAATGTTGCGACGTTTCGGCTATACACAGTAGCCTTCCTCAAGCATAAAACCAAGTGCCAATACACACACTTATATATGTGAACACTACAATCAATTTCAAAGCATCAGCTGTGAATCTTATAAACAGTGATAGAGCAATTCCAAAGTAATCAAAGAATATAGATGTTTAGTGAAGTATATACAATAAAAACATACAAATCATCATGTGTCTGTGTTCATTAATATTCATAAATATGTGACATAGGGAGCGATCCTCACACCGATCGCTCTATAATCCCAATATTTAGTACATAAACAAAAGCAACAAGTGACAATCATGTGTATACTATATACTATAATGAAAACGAGGGAGGGATGTTATTACCTAACACACAAGGATGAATGGCGTCCCATGACTCCAGGTATAACAAGGCGCAGAAACAATGACTACACTGTTGCCGCGTCACTATCCGGCTGCCGCGCATGCGCACAGCAGTCGGCTGTTCCGCGGCGGCCATCTTAAAAAAGGGCTGAGATGCCAGGAGTTCGGTTATAGTGAATATCATGTCAAAGCAATAAATTAATGTTGCGAATCTACTAAGGTGGATTATACAGGGAAGACATGAATAGTAGCGAAGCATATGTGTCGGTTGGTAGAAACTCACAGCCCCGCTCACAACAACAGTGGATCGTATTATGGGCTTATATATATACGTGACGTCACCTTCCCTGGTGGACTGCGCCACCTTCTATGACTGTATGTCGAAACTCCAACCTCATGTTTATATATGGCAATCTACACATAGTGCTAACTACCACATAGTCAACACAGCAGACCACCAATGAACCTCCGGTAAACCAAGAGACTATCATTGGGGCTGACGTGGAGTTCAACTCAAGTCAATTATTGAGGCAAGGGACAAGTTGCACTGTATAGTGCTTACAAGGACGAATAGCACTATATAGTACTTACAAGGACAGATTACTCTCTGTAGTGTTTATAGGGACATATTGCACCATATAGTGCTAACAAGAACACATTGCACTGTGTAGTGCTTACAGGGACACATAAGGGCAAATAGATTCGCATCATCAACCCATACTAGTCCACACTGATTCCACCACTACCATGACTTTACAGAAAAATTAAACAAAGTATAAAGTGTAAAAAGAATAATCAGCCTCTTAATAAACATAACTCCATGTGCATGAAAAGATGACATCAAAATTCTGATATAAAGATATTTAGATGGAGAGTAAAGGGAGCCAAATAAAGTTTCCAAGCTTGTGGTTGGTAGTTTTCCATCCAATCCCATAGATGAATTATCTAGAAGAAAAGAAATAAGAAGGTTACTGATCAAAATAAATCAATATAGATAAATACAACTCTGTGTAATATTGGCACTAGGTAACCTCCCACTACAGAGATGTGGAAGGACAGGATTACAGGGACACACCGCGTTACAGTCGTATCCCAGATGGTACATTCAATGGCACACTATCAGATGTTGAATTCCAAATTCAAACCATGTGGGGCCAAGCTGTTGAGTTTATGTATCCACATAAGTTCTCTCTTTTTTAATTTTGCCACCCTATCCCCTCCTCTGCGTCTTCTTGGGATCCTGTCAATGATAGCAAATCTCAGGTCCTCTACTCTATGAGACATTTCCACAAAATGGTTGGAAACAGGCAAATCCACTCTGTTGGTTCTAATTGTGGACCTATGTTTATTGATCCTTGATCTACAGTTCACAGTCGTTTCCCCTACATATACCATTTTGCAGGGGCAGGTAAGTACATATATCACAAAGTCAGTACGGCATGTCAAATAACTACGGATCTTGTAGACCTGTCCTGTCAGAGGATGTTGAAAAGTGGGGCCTTTTAACATTAGGGGGCAATTACTACACCCCAGACAAGGGAAACAGCCATTTTTAGAGGGCCTAAGACATCCCTGAGTAGTGGTGGCTGTGGGACCCAAATCTGCCCTAACTAGGGTATCCTTCAGATTTCTAGGCCTCCTATATGCCATCCTGGGGGCTGTATTAAACTCCTCTATCTGTGGGAATGCCCTACAAGTACACCCCATTCTTTCTGTAGTATTCGTGAGACATGTCTGCTGGCATGGGAATATGTAGTCACAACTGTCATCCGTGGATTAGTCCTTGTCTCCTGTGGATTCGTGGTTGGTCTGGGGGATAGGGCCTTCTCTCTCTGTTGAGCAATTAACATCGGGGGATACTTCCTTGCCCTAAATTTCTCACACATGGTATCAAGTCTTTTTGGGAGTCTCGTCTGGTCTTGTACAATCCTGGTCACTCTCAGCAATTGGCTGTATGGTAGAGAGCGGACCATCGGTCGTGGGTGGAAGCTGTCAAATTGAAGTAAATTATTCCTATCGGTCGGCTTTACATAGAGGTCCGTCAACAATCTGTCACCTTCTCTGTAGACCCAAGTATCCAGAAACTGTATCCCTTCATCTGAGGCTACATATGTAAATTTGACCGTCTCATCTATAGTGTTAAGATAGCGGTAAAAGGACATTAGTTCTTCATCTGTGCCCTTCCAGATGACAAAGACATCGTCTATGTATCTCCACCACCTCAGGACATGCCCGAAGTGGTGGGACACATAGACGTGTCTATCCTCCAACGCTGCCATATACATATTGGCATATGTAGGCGCGACATTACTGCCCATTGCGGTCCCACGCCGCTGGGCATAGAACTGGTCACGGAACAAAAAATAATTTTTTGTCAGAATGATGGTCAGCAAGTCCAGTAGGAATTTTTTAGCATGAGGTGTGATGTCTGAGTAGTCAAGGGCCTCCTCGACTGCCCCTATTCCCCTAGTGTGGTCAATAGACGTATACAGGGATGTAACATCAAAGGATACAAGGATCACCCGCTCTGTCACGACTACCTCCTTCAATTTACACAAAAAGTCTTGAGTGTCCCTAATGTACGACCTGGCACATGTGGCAAACCCTCTGAGCACCTTATCCAGGTAAATAGCCAGAGGGCCAAACACAGAGCCACAGCCTGCCACTATAGGACGTCCAGGAGGGGTTTTTAGACACTTATGGATTTTGGGAAGTATGTACAGGACAGGGGTCACTGGGTTTGTAACTTCCAAGAAATCCCTGAGTTGGGTATCGATGATATTTAATGCATACGCATCAGCAATAATCCCATCAATCTCATTTTTTATCTCCACCAATGGATCACGATCCAACGGAAAATATACCTCACGATCAGATAGCTGTCTCTCAATTTCAGCAGTGTATTGGCTCGTATCCATCACCACCAAAGCTCCCCCTTTATCAGCGGGTTTGATGGTGATGGAATTGTCCATCCTAAGTACATCTATTGCTTCCCTTTCTTTCCTCGACATGTTATTGAAGCTATTAAATAAGTGTGTGTGTTTCAGTCTATCCATTTGTTGTATTACATTAGTTTTAAATGTTTCAATCACTGGGTTCGTAATGGGTGGATTAAAACCACTTCTTTTACGTAACCCCACATCACCCAAATTGAGTTCACTTGGACCCTCTAGTCCCTTATCACATTTATCAGACTTTTCAGAGAACCACACTTTTAATTTAAGCTGGCGATACACTTCATGTAAGTCAAGGTCTAGTTGAAACCAATCAATACTATTCTGTGAGCAGAAAGACAATCCTTTGTTTAAAACATTCATTTCAGTCTCTGTAAGATTACGTGAAGAAATATTTACCACGAGATGTGTATCAGATGGATCACTCATGGGTTCGGAGTCGACTGGTTCTGAGTAGAGTCTCTCCGGGCAGGTTTCGGCGTGGCTCTGCGTTGATTGCCCGTTGTTCCCCGGTCCTTCTTGTATGGTCTGCCATCTTTGTCTCTTGTATCTCCTCCTGTGTTTCCTCCCACCCCGTCTGGGGCGTCCTGTGGATCTAAAAAAATGGCCGATTCATTGTCAATGTTATCCTGTGTATCAGAGGTATTAGATCTTCTCTTCCTCTTTTGGGGACCCTTCCCATTATGATTGTTCTGTCTCTGACCACCAACACCATTTTTTTGCCAGGTATAAATCTTTCCACCACGATAGTCATCCTCATCTCTATTCCATTTTTGTCTCTTTACTTTCTCCAACTTATCACGAAAGCCATTCAATGATTGTTCCGCACTCTCCCGATATTCCTGTAACTCAGTAGCAGTCAAAGTCCCAGCCAGGCATTCATTCACTTCTCTCAGATGATCATTTGCTATATTTATCTCTATTTGCAAAAAGTCCAAATTAAGTAGCATAATCTCCTTCGCATACTGGTTGGAGATTTGTGCAAAACGGTCACAATACTGTACATTAGAAGGAAACAAGTTAGGTGACAGTTGAGACCTCATTCCTCTGGGTATGCGTCCAGCCCTATAATATTCGCCAATGGTCATCAGATGTAACTCCAAGGAGATCAATTTTTTAGATATATTCTCCCACCTCCGTTTAGTATTGTCCAAATCAGGCACCCTCAGGAACGGCACCACACCCGGTACTCCACTCATAATCCTGTCCACATCATCACTGGAGTGAAAAAAGGCTGCAGATGCGGTGGCCATCTTGGCCAAAAAAGTCACACAGAACAATTAGACAAAAAACTTTTCAAAACTAATATATATGCCGTGCCCGCTACGGAGTCCAATCAGTCACTGAATATAGTATAACAGCACAGGCAAAAATAGAAAAAAGTAGAAAAAATTATGGATTAGTGCACGCCTCACCAGACTGGGCTAAATGTCCGGGATTATCCAATAAATTTATTGGATAATCCCGGACATTGAGCCCAGTCTGGTGAGGCGTGCACTAATCCATAATTTTTTCTACTTTTTTCTATTTCGCTTGTGCTGTTATACTATATTCAGTGTATTCTCAGTGATGTCACTGCTGATCTCTAGTGATGGATAGGCTGTATTCTCAGTGATGTCACTGATCTCTAGTGATGGATAGGCTGTATTCTCAGTGATGTCACTGATCTCTAGTGATGGATAGGCTGTATTCTCAGTGATGTCACCGCTGATCTCTAGTGATGGATAGGCTGTATTCTCAGTGATGTCACTGCTGATCTCTAGTGATGGATAGGCTGTATTCTCAGTGATGTCACTGATCTCTAGTGATGGATAGGCTGTATTCTCAGTGATGTCACTGCTGATCTCTAGTGATGGATAGGCTGTATTCTCAGTGATGTCACTGATCTCTAGTGATGGATAGGCTGTATTCTCAGTGATGTCACTGCTGATCTCTAGTGATGGATAGGCTGTATTCTCAGTGATGTCACCGCTGATCTCTAGTGATGGATAGGCTGTATTCTCAGTGATGTCACTGCTGATCTCTAGTGATGGATAGGCTGTATTCTCAGTGATGTCACTGCTGATCTCTAGTGATGGATAGGCTGTATTCTCCGCGATGCGTAGGCTGTATTCTCAGTGATGGATAGGCTGTATTCTCAGGAATGGATAGGCTGTATTCTCAGGAATGGATAGGCTGTATTCTCAGGAATGGATAGGCTGTATTCTCAGGAATGGATAGGCTGTATTCTCAGGGATGGATAGGCTGTATTCTCAGTGATGGATAACTCTATTGTTTTTGCAGGGAGCAGCCTGTTCCAGAGTTCTTGCACCTATGACCTATTGGGACCACATGGAGCCCTCGTATACCAGGCAGAGGAGAATCGGGAATGCTGTGGACCTCGGATGGATGTCCGTATCCGGAACATTCAGGGTTACAATGTCTTTAACATGTATATACCTTCTGAATGCTGCAGCTGGGAGACACGGGTAAGTCACCTCTATATATCCTGGTGTTGTGTCATGTTGCGTCTGCCAGGGGTGTTAGTCGTTATTTGCAGGGGTAGGTGTTGCGGTTTCGGGCTCGGAGTGCTATCTGGCCTCTCTGGTTCCCAACATGCACTGGTTATAGGTGCAGGATCAGTCCCTGGTGTCCCTGTAATGTGCTGGGACTGAGGAACCACCAAATCCAGATCAGCAAACTCCATAAGGAAAGAGTACGATGCCTTTAGGAACAAGTTCACACAGAGCGGCTTTGCTTTTGAGTCTGATCGTCTGCGTTTCTCTTGTAATTCTGAAGATTAGTTTAGTTGTGCTTGTTCAGGAGAATAGGCGGCTACCAGGGGGCCTGTGTAATAGTGCAGGACTCTGTCAGGGGGACTGTAGATTCTTGAAAGAAGATACCAGAACTAACGGTAGTGAATAGAACTGAATAAAGCTGGAAGAGATCACACCATGCTAGATCCAGGAAGAGGGTCCTCAGGTGTGATCATCTGAAAGGGGCCAATCCCTCGACTTATCCCAAAGTGATCTAGCAAGGTCAGCGGGGTACTTCGGCTAGCAGCAACTTCTCCAACCGCTGAGCATAGTCCTTCTTGTAGCTCTCAGGACTTCCTGACAAAGAGTTGTAGTGAATAAGTCCCCTCGAGGTAGACAGGTTTAGGGCCACGTTTAGTGGTAGGTGCTCGTACAGACAACACAAGTCATAAGTGCAGGGAGTCGCTTGCAGAAGGAATAGAGTCTCCCTGGTTAGAGGCACTCTGCACCTGGCTACCCAGGAACTAGCTAGGAGTAAGAGAAGCTGGGGCTAGATCCCTATGGAGGAGAGCTTTAGGCAACATAGGTTAGAACCTTCTAGAAGCTACTGGTGATGAGAATGGGAGAGTTGGCTGCCAACCATACTCTGCACATACAAAGTAACAAAACATTCACCTAACATTAACCCTTAATGTCTTCAATTTCCCGGTCCTCTTGGGTATTCATCATGGTGGTCCGGAGTGGAATAGTGACCCACCCGGACTATTGGTACTGGCACCTACAAAAAGGGGAGATGACCTAAGGAAGGTGTGTGTACTGTGTTGGTGCTTGACGAGGAATCACAGAGTCTCTTTAGCATAAGTAAAGTCTTGTTTACTCTGAAGTAGCTGGAAACAGGCAGCAGATAATACAGCTTTGCCTTGATACAATACTGTACACTTGATAAGATACTTAATACTTTAGGATCCTGATCTGTACTGAGAGTAGAGAGAGTGGTACAGCTGTGCTGGCTGAGTTGCATGCTGAGAAGTAGAAAAGAAGATCAGAGAAGTAGAGAGGAGGATGTCCAGAGAGTCCCAACCCAAGTAGTACAGTACTGAGATAGAGTTCATAGGCTTTTAGCAACTTTGCTCTATCCGGATCAGTTCCTTTACTTTCTATATGGATACTGTCCTACAATGTGTCTCTCCTTGTCCACAGTGTGGGTTAGGATGATCCCTGACTTGTCCTCTCTAGTCAAAGTTTAAGGGTCCTATTACACAGAGCGATTTTTTACAATTAATGACTAACGATAAAGGATCGCAAATGAGATTGTTTTTCGTTAACCTGAAATCGTTCACCATATTACAGAGAACGATAATCGTAAGTGACGATCGTTACTGCGATCGTTACTATGATCGTTTATTCCTTCTGATCCCAGCAAAACAATGGGCAATGTGCTATTACACTGAACGATTAGTGAAAAAACGCGAAATTTGAGCGAACGGATGTGGAATTACAGGGAACAATTAACGATAATTTTAAGTTCAGATCTAAATCAACGATTTACGATTTTTCGATTGTTGCCTGCAATTACACAGAACGATTATCGTTTAAATTTGAACAATATAACAATTTTTCGCACGTTAATCGTCCCGTGTAATAGGGCCCTAACACTGCATGGTGTTGAGTGTTCAGCTGTCTGTGGACCTGGCAGGAGCCTGAGCCCAACTGGACTACTGTAGAGAGCGTTCTGGCTTGTGTCCTTCCTCTACAGAGTCTAACGACAAAAGACCCTACACTTCCATGTGACTTCCTATCTACAGCCCCTGTAAGGTGTGCTGTGAGTGGGTGAGGAGAGCGTATGTGAGAAGTAAAGAGAGAGATGATAGGTGAAAGGCAGAAAGAACTCTCATTGGTGTGCATATCCATGTGACACACAAGCCTACAGCCTTACAAAAAACTGAGCATATACACTTAGAACAACGACATCTTGTGGCGAAACTCTGGTACTACTACATAACCACTTATACTTGAAAGTACAGGCAACTTCAGCAGCCACCGCTAATCAAATGGCGAACGTTCGGGTTCGGATGGACTCGAACCCGGTTCGCTCATCTCTAGTGACATTTGGGTTTTAGGATTGGAGTGATGAGGTCTGGGTGTCAGGATTGGGGTGTTGAGATCTGGGTGTCAGGATTGGGGTGTTGAGGTCTGGGTGTCAGGATTGGGGTGATGAGGTCTGGGTGTCAGGATTGGAGTGATGAGGTCTGGGTGTCAGGATTGGGGTGATGAGGTCTGGGTGTCAGGATTGGGGTGATGAGGTCTGGGTGTCAGGATTGGGGTGATGAGGTCTGGGTGTCAGGATTGGGGTGATGAGATCTGGGTGTCAGGATTGGTGTGATATCTGGGTGTCAGGATTGGTGTGATGAGGTCTGGGTGTCAGGATTGGTGTGATGAGGTCTGGGTGTCAGGATTGGGTTGATGAGGTCTGGGTGTCAGGATTGGGGTGATGAGGTCTGGGTGTCAGGATTGGGGTGATGAGGTCTGGGTGTCAGGATTGGGGTGATGAGGTCTGGGTGTCAGGATTGGTGTGATGAGGTCTGGGTGTCAGGATTGGGGTGATGAGGTCTGGGTGTCAGGATTGGTGTGATATCTGGGTGTCAGGATTGGGGTGATGAGGTCTGGGTGTCAGGATTGGTGTGATGAGGTCTGGGTGTCAGGATTGGGGTGATGAGGTCTGGGTGTCAGGATTGGTGTGATATCTGGGTGTCAGGATTGGTGTGATGAGGTCTGGGTGTCAGGATTGGAGTGATGAGGTCTGGGTGTCAGGATTGGGTTGATGAGGTCTGGGTGTCAGGATTGGGGTGATGAGGTCTGGGTGTCAGGATTGGGGTGATGAGGTCTGGGTGTCAGGATTGGGGTGATGAGGTCTGGGTGTCAGGATTGGTGTGATATCTGGGTGTCAGGATTGGGGTGATTAGGTCTGGGTGTCAGGATTGAGGTGATGAGGTCTGGGTGTCAGGATTGGTGTGATGAGGTCTGGGTGTCAGGATTGGGGTGATGAGGTCTGGGTGTCAGGATTGGGGTGATGAGGTCTGGGTGTCAGGATTGGGGTGATGAGGTCTGGGTGTCAGGATTGGGGTGATGAGGTCTGGGTGTCAGGATTGGGGTGATGAGGTCTGGGTGTCAGGATTGGGGTGATTAGGTCTGGGTGTCAGGATTGGGGTGATGAGGTCTGGGTGTCAGGATTGGGGTGATGAGGTCTGGGTGTCAGGATTGGGGTGATGAGATCTGGGTGTCAGGATTGGGGTGATGAGGTCTGGGTGTCAGGATTGGGGTGATGAGGTCTGGGTGTCAGGATTGGGGTGATGAGGTCTGGGTGTCAGGATTGGTGTGATGAGGTCTGGGTGTCAGGATTGGGGTGATGAGGTCTGGGTGTCAGGATTGGTGTGATATCTGGGTGTCAGGATTGGTGTGATGAGGTCTGGGTGTCAGGATTGGTGTGATGAGGTCTGGGTGTCAGGATTGGGGTGATGAGGTCTGGGTGTCAGGATTGGTGTGATGAGGTCTGGGTGTCAGGATTGGGGTGATGAGATCTGGGTGTCAGGATTGGTGTGATATCTGGGTGTCAGGATTGGGGTGTTGAGGTCTGGGTGTCAGGATTGGGGTGATGAGGTCTGGGTGTCAGGATTGGGGTGATGAGGTCTGGGTGTCAGGATTGGGGTGATGAGGTCTGGGTGTCAGGATTGGGGTGATGAGGTCTCGGTGTCAGGATTGGGGTGATGAGGTCTGGGTGTCAGGATTGGGGTGATGAGGTCTGGGTGTCAGGATTGGGGTGATGAGGTCTGGATGTCAGGATTGGGGTGATGAGGTCTGGATGTCAGGATTGGGGTGATGAGGTCTGGGTGTCAGGATTGGGGTGATGAGGTCTGGGTGTCAGGATTGGGGTGATGAGGTCTGGGTGTCAGGATTGGGGTGATGAGGTCTGGGTGTCAGGATTGGGGTGATGAGGTCTGGGTGTCAGGATTGGGGTGATGAGGTCTCTGTTTCAGGATTGGGGTGATGAGGTCTGGGTGTCAGGATTGGGGTGATGAGGTCTGGGTGTCAGGATTGGGGTGATGAGGTCTGGGTGTCAGGATTGGGGTGATATCTGGGTGTCAGGATTGGTGTGATGAGGTCTGGGTGTCAGGATTGGGGTGATGAGGTCTGGGTGTCAGGATTGGGGTGATGAGGTCTGGGTGTCAGGATTGGGGTGATGAGGTCTGGGTGTCAGGATTGGGGTGATATCTGGGTGTCAGGATTGGTGTGATGAGGTCTGGGTGTCAGGATTGGGGTGATGAGGTCTGGGTGTCAGGATTGGGGTGATTAGGTCTTCATCTACCAGTAGAGAGTCGCGAGCACGGGCTTAGCTAGGATTCATGGGGCCCCATAGCAAAAAACTTTATGGGGCCCCCTATACACTAATATATATATAATTATTATTATTATTTTTTTTCTCTCTCTCTATCTATATATCTATATATCTATATATATATCTATATATCTATATATATATATCTTCTACCTCTCTTTCTCTCTATCTCTATCTCTCTCTCTCTATCTCTCTGTCTGTCTATCTATCTCTCTCTCTCTATCTCTCTCTATATCTCTCTCTCTCTCTCTCTCTGTCTGTCTTTCTGTCTCTCTCTCTCTATATCTCTCTCTCTATCTCTCTCTCTATCTGTGTATATATATATATATATATATATATATATATATATAGCAAAAAATCCTGCGTGTAGCCACAACAGTGACTGGCAGAGGAGAGAGCCAATGTCTGCTTGTTCTGTCCGTCCACTGTATAGAACTATAACAGGTATTAGGAGCCTCATGGTTATATACATAGGTGCAGGAGCAGATTGCCTTCTGCTTAACCCTTTATTTACATGCTGCAACACAAACAAAGGGTTAATACAGAAGACAATTAGCTCTCTCCTTCACTACTCCTGCACTGATAACCTCTGACCTCCTGCGGTCAGAGGTTATCAGAGTAGTGAGGCAGAGAGCTAATTGTTAACCCTTTTTTGTGTTGCAGCATGTAAGAGAACACTGGGTCACTTACACACTGCAGTAACTAAAGGGTTAAGCAGAAGAACACAGGAGGCTCTTATCTTACCTGGGCCCCCTCCCTCCACGGGCCCCATAGCAATCGCCTTCCCTGCCTCTATGGTAGCTACGCCACTGGTTGTGAGGCTGATATACACATGACTTATAATATGTGCAGATACCAGGTCTTACAGTTGGGGAGGGGGTGGTGTCACCGCTTGATGTTCTCCAGTTACAGGTCGCTGACTCCTCAGGTCAGATCCTCGGTTTCATAGAACAGAACTGGTCCTTTTCTGCTGCTTCCTTCAACGTCCTGGACCCATTAAATCAGATCTGTCTAAAAGTGAAAGGACCGGGATGGGGAGAAGGCTTCATGTCTGACCGAGTCTACCAGGTTAGTAGCCGCCTGTCACCCCCGATGGAGTCTGTATACATGAGGGCCCCTCCCCCTGTATATTGTAATATGATGATCCCCCCCCCCCCCAGGTGCTGTCAGCTGATAAAGCCTTCATGGTCGGCCATATCACACGAGTCTGGAAAGGATTTCAGAAGGAAATGTTCTCCAGAGAAGACAAATATGTTGTCGAATTCCCACCAGACATGGACGTCTCCATGAAAGCCATCCTGGTATCCTGCGCCATGCTGATTGTAAGTACGAGGGGCAATAATATACACACTATATCGTAAGTGATGTCACTGATCTCTAGTGATGGATAGGCTGTATTCTCAGTGATGTCACCGCTGATCTCTAGTGATGGATAGGCTGTATTCTCAGTGATGTCACTGATCTCTAGTGATGGATAGGCTGTATTCTCAGTGATGTCACCGCTGATCTCTAGTGATGGATAGGCTGTATTCTCAGTGATGTCACTGATCTCTAGTGATGGATAGGCTGTATTCTCAGTGATGTCACTGCTGATCTCTAGTGATGGATAGGCTGTATTCTCAGTGATGTCACTGCTGATCTCTAGTGATGGATAGGCTGTATTCTCAGTGATGTCACCGCTGATCTCTAGTGATGGATAGGCTGTATTCTCAGTGATGTCACCGCTGATCTCTAGTGATGGATAGGCTGTATTCTCAGTGATGTCACTGATCTCTAGTGATGGATAGGCTGTATTCTCAGTGATGTCACTGATCTCTAGTGATGGATAGGCTGTATTCTCAGTGATGTCACTGCTGATCTCTAGTGATGGATAGGCTGTATTCTCAGTGATGTCACTGATCTCTAGTGATGGATAGGCTGTATTCTCAGTGATGTCACCGCTGATCTCTAGTGATGGATAGGCTGTATTCTCAGTGATGTCACTGATCTCTAGTGATGGATAGGCTGTATTCTCAGTGATGTCACTGATCTCTAGTGATGGATAGGCTGTATTCTCAGTGATGTCACCGCTGATCTCTAGTGATGGATAGGCTGTATTCTCAGTGATGTCACCGCTGATCTCTAGTGATGGATAGGCTGTATTCTCAGTGATGTCTCCACTGATCTCTAGTGATGGATAGGCTGTATTCTCAGTGATGTCACCGCTGATCTCTAGTGATGGAGAGGCTGTATTCTCAGTGATGTCACCACTGATCTCTAGTGATGGATAGGCTGTATTCTCAGTGATGTCACCGCTGATCTCTAGTGATGGAGAGGCTGTATTCTCAGTGATGTCACTGATCTCTAGTGATGGATAGGCTGTATTCTCAGTGATGTCACTGATCTCTAGTGATGGATAGGCTGTATTCTTAGTGATGTCACTGCTGATCTCTAGTGATGGATAGGCTGTTTTCTCAGTGATGTCACCGCTGATCTCTAGTGATGGATAGGCTGTATTCTCAGTGATGTCACTGCTGATCCCTAGTGATGGATAGGCTGTATTCTCAGTGATGTCTCCGCTGATCTCTAGTGATGGATAGGCTGTATTCTCAGTGATGTCACTGATCTCTAGTGATGGATAGGCTGTATTCTCAGTGATGTCACTGATCTCTAGTGATGGATAGGCTGTATTCTCACTGTTGTCACTGATCTCTAGTGATGGATAGGCTGTATTCTCAGTGATGTCACCGCTGATCTCTAGTGATGGATAGGCTGTATTCTCAGTGATGTCACTGCTGATCTCTAGTGATGGATAGGCTGTATTCTCAGTGATGTCACTGCTGATCCCTAGTGATGGATAGGCTGTATTCTCAGTGATGTCACTGATCTCTAGTGATGGATAGGCTGTATTCTCAGTGATGTCACTGATCTCTAGTGATGGATAGGCTGTATTCTCAGTGATGTCACTGCTGATCTCTAGTGATGGATAGGCTGTATTCTCAGTGATGTCACTGATCTCTAGTGATGGATAGGCTGTATTCTCAGTGATGTCACCGCTGATCTCTAGTGATGGATAGGCTGTATTCTCAGTGATGTCACCGCTGATCTCTAGTGATGGATAGGCTGTATTCTCAGTGATGTCACCGCTGATCTCTAGTGATGGATAGGCTGTATTCTTAGTGATGTCACTGCTGATCTCTAGTGATGGATAGGCTGTATTCTCAGTGATGTCACTGATCTCTAGTGATGGATAGGCTGTATTCTCAGTGATGTCACTGCTGATCTCTAGTGATGGATAGGCTGTATTCTCAGTGATGTCACTGATCTCTAGTGATGGATAGGCTGTATTCTCAGTGATGTCACTGCTGATCTCTAGTGATGGATAGGCTGTATTCTCAGTGATGTCACTGATGATCTCTAGTGATGGATAGGCTGTATTCTCAGTGATGTCACTGCTGATCTCTAGTGATGGATAGGCTGTATTCTCAGTGATGTCACTGATCTCTAGTGATGGATAGGCTGTATTCTCTGTGATGTCACTGATCTCTAGTGATGGATAGGCTGTATTCTCAGTGATGTCACTGCTGATCTCTAGTGATGGATAGGCTGTATTCTCAGTGATGTCACCGCTGATCTCTAGTGATGGATAGGCTGTATTCTCAGTGATGTCACCACTGATCTCTAGTGATGGATAGGCTGTATTCTCAGTGATGTCACTGATCTCTAGTGATGGATAGGCTGTATTCTCAGTGATGTCACCGCTGATCTCTAGTGATGGATAGGCTGTATTCTCAGTGATGTCACGGATCTCCAGTGATGGATAGGCTGTATTCTCACTGTTGTCACCGCTGATCTCTAGTGATGGATAGGCTGTATTCTCAGTGATGTCACCGCTGATCTCTAGTGATGGATAGGCTGTATTCTCAGTGATGTCACGGATCTCCAGTGATGGATAGGCTGTATTCTCACTGTTGTCACCGCTGATCTCTAGTGATGGATAGGCTGTATTCTTAGTGATGTCCCTGATCTCCAGTGATGGATAGGCTGTATTCTCAGTGATGCCACTGATCTCCAGTAATGGATAGGCTGTATTCTCAGTGATGTCACTGCTGATCTGTAGTGATGGATAGGCTGTATTCTCAGTCATGTCTCTGATCTCTAGTGATGGATAGGCTGTATTCTCAGTGATGTCACTGATCTCTAATGATGGATAGGCTGTTTTCTCAGTGATGTCACCGCTGATCTCTAGTGATGGATAGGCTGTATTCTCAGTGATGTCACTGATCTCTAGTGATGGATAGGCTGTATTCTCAGTGATGTCACTGATCTCTAGTGATGGATAGGCTGTATTCTCAGTGATGTCACTGATCTCTAGTGATGGATAGGCTGTATTCTCAGTGATGTCACTGATCTCTAGTGATGGATAGGCTGTATTCTCAGTGATGTCACTAATCTCTAGTGATGGATAGGCTGTATTCTCAGTGATGTCACTGCTAATCTCTAGTGATGGATAGGCTGTATTCTCAGTGATGTCACTGCTGATCTCTAGTGATGGATAGGCTGTATTCTCAGTGATGTCACCGCTGATCTCTAGTGATGGATAGGCTGTATTCTCAGTGATGTCACTGATCTCTAGTGATGGATAGGCTGTATTCTTAGTAATGTCACTGCTGATCTCTAGTGATGGATAGGCTGTATTCTCAGTGATGTCACTGCTGATCTCTAGTGATGGATAGGCTGTATTCTCAGTGATGTCACCGCTGATCTGTAGTGATGGATAGGCTGTATTCTCAGTGATGTCACCGCTGATCTCTAGTGATGGATAGGCTGTATTCTCTGTGATGTCACTACTGATCTCTAGTGATGGATAGGCTGTATTCTCAGTGATGTCACTGCTGATCTCTAGTGATGGATAGGCTGTATTCTCAGTGATGTCACCACTGATCTCTAGTGATGGATAGGCTGTATTCTCAGTGATGTCACTGATCTCTAGTGATGGATAGGCTGTATTCTTAGTGATGTCACTGCTGATCTCTAGTGATGGATAGGCTGTATTCTCAGTGATGTCACTGATCTCTAGTGATGGATAGGCTGTATTCTCAATGATGTCACCGCTGATCTCTAGTGATGGATAGGCTGTATTCTCAGTGATGTCACCGCTGATCTCTAGTGATGGATAGGCTGTATTCTCAGTGATGTCACTGATCTCTAGTGATGGATAGGCTGTATTCTCTGTGATGTCACTGATCTCTAGTGATGGATAGGCTGTATTCTCAGTGATGTCGCGGATCTCCAGTGATGGATAGGCTGTATTCTCACTGTTGTCACCGCTGATCTCTAGTGATGGATAGGCTGTATTCTTAGTGATGTCCCTGATCTCCAGTGATGGATAGGCTGTATTCTCAGTGATGCCACTGATCTCCAGTAATGGATAGGCTGTATTCTCAGTGATGTCACTGCTGATCTGTAGTGATGGATAGGCTGTATTCTCAGTCATGTCTCTGATCTCTAGTGATGGATAGGCTGTATTCTCAGTGATGTCACTGATCTCTAATGATGGATAGGCTGTTTTCTCAGTGATGTCACCGCTGATCTCTAGTGATGGATAGGCTGTATTCTCAGTGATGTCACTGATCTCTAGTGATGGATAGGCTGTATTCTCAGTGATGTCACTGATCTCTAGTGATGGATAGGCTGTATTCTCAGTGATGTCACTGATCTCTAGTGATGGATAGGCTGTATTCTCAGTGATGTCACTGATCTCTAGTGATGGATAGGCTGTATTCTCAGTGATGTCACTGATCTCTAGTGATGGATAGGCTGTATTGTCAGTGATGTCACTGATCTCTAGTGATGGATAGGCTGTATTCTTAGTGATGTCACTGCTGATCTCTAGTGATGGATAGGCTGTTTTCTCAGTGATGTCACCGCTGATCTCTAGTGATGGATAGGCTGTATTCTCAGTGATGTCACTGATCTCTAGTGATGGATAGGCTGTATTTTTAGTGATGTCCCTGATCTCTAGTGATGGATAGGCTGTTTTCTCAGTGATGTCACCGCTGATCTCTAGTGATGGATAGGCTGTATTCTCAGTGATGTCACTGATCTCTAGTGATGGATAGGCTGTATTTTCAGTGATGTCCCTGATCTCTAGTGACGGATAGGCTGTATTCTCAGTGATGTCACTGATCACTAGTGATGGATAGGCTGTATTCTCAGTGATGTCACCGCTGATCTCTAGTGATGGATAGGCTGTATTCTGAGTGATGTCACCACTGATCTCTAGTGATGGATAGGCTGTATTCTCAGTGATGTCACTGATCTCTAGTGATGGATAGGCTGTATTCTCAGTGATGTCACCACTGATCTCTAGTGATGGATAGGCTGTATTCTCAGTGATGTCACTGCTGATCTCTAGTGATGGATAGGCTGTATTCTCAGTGATGTCACTGATCTCTAGTGATGGATAGGCTGTATTCTCAGTGATGTCACCGCTGATCTCTAGTGATGGATAGGCTGTATTCTCAGTAATGTCACTGATCTCTAGTGATGGATAGGCTGTATTCTCAGTGATGTCACCGCTGATCTCTAGTGATGGATAGGCTGTATTCTCAGTGATGTCACTGATCTCTAGTGATGGATAGGCTGTATTTTCAGTGATGTCCCTGATCTCTAGTGATGAATAGGCTGTATTCTCAGTGATGTCACTGATCTCTAGTGATGGATAGGCTGTATTCTCAGTGATGTCACTGCTGATCTCTAGTGATGGATAGGCTGTATTCTCAGTGATGTCACCGCTGATCTCTAGTGATGGATAGGCTGTATTCTCAGTGATGTGACCGCTGATCTCTAGTGATGGATAGGCTGTATTCTCAGTAATGTCACTGATCTCTAGTGATGGATAGGCTGTATTCTCAGTGATGTCACCGCTGATCTCTAGTGATGGATAGGCTGTATTCTCAGTGATGTCACTGCTGATCTCTAGTGATGGATAGGCTGTATTCTCAGTGATGTCACTGATCTCTAGTGATGGATAGGCTGTATTCTCAGTGATGTCACTGCTGATCTCTAGTGATGGATAGGCTGTATTCTCAGTGATGTCACCGCTGATCTCTAGTGATGGATAGGCTGTATTCTCAGTGATGTCACCGCTGATCTATAGTGATGGATAGGCTGTATTCTCAGTGATGTCACCGCTGATCTCTAGTGATGGATAGGCTGTATTCTCAGTGATGTCCCTGATCTCTAGTGATGGATAGGCTGTATTCTCAGTGATGTCACTGCTGATCTCTAGTGATGGATAGGCTGTATTCTCAGTGATGTCACTGCTGATCTCTAGTGATGGATAGGCTGTATTCTCAGTGATGTCACTGATCTCTAGTGATGGATAGGCTGTATTCTCAGTGATGTCACTGATCTCTAGTGATGGATAGGCTGTATTCTCAGTGATGTCACTGATCTCTAGTGATGGATAGGCTGTATTCCCAGTGATGTCACTGATCTCTAGTGATGGATAGGCTGTATTCTCAGTGATGTCACTGATCTCTACTGATGGATAGGCTGTATTCTCAGTGATGTCACCGCTGATCTCTAGTGATGGATAGGCTGTATTCTCAGTGATGTCACCGCTGATCTCTAGTGATGGATAGGCTGTATTCTCAGTGATGTCACTGATCTCTAGTGATGGATAGGCTGTATTCTCAGTGATGTCACTGATCTCTAGTGATGGATAGGCTGTATTCTCAGTGATGTCACCACTGATCTCTAGTGATGGATAGGCTGTATTCTCAGTGATGTCACTGATCTCTAGTGATGGATAGGCTGTATTCTCAGTGATGTCACCGCTGATCTCTAGTGATGGATAGGCTGTATTCTCAGTGATGTCACCGCTGATCTCTAGTGATGGATAGGCTGTATTCTCAGTGATGTCACTGATCTCTAGTGATGGATAGGCTGTATTCTCAGTGATGTCACCGCTGATCTCTAGTGATGGATAGGCTGTATTCTCAGTGATGTCACCGCTGATCTCTAGTGATGGATAGGCTGTATTCTCAGTGATGTCACTGCTGATCTCTAGTGATGGAGAGGCTGTATTCTCAGTGATGTCACTGATCTCTAGTGATGGATAGGCTGTATTCTCAGTGATGTCACCGCTGATCTCTAGTGATGGATAGGCTGTATTCTCAGTGATGTCACCGCTGATCTCTAGTGATGGATAGGCTGTATTCTCTGTGATGTCACCGCTGATCTCTAGTGATGGATAGGCTGTATTCTCAGTGATGTCACCGCTGATCTCTAGTGATGGATAGGCTGTATTCTCAGTGATGTCACTGATCTCTAGTGATGGATAGGCTGTATTCTCAGTGATGTCACCGCTGATCTCTAGTGATGGATAGGCTGTATTCTCAGTGATGTCACTGCTGATCTCTAGTGATGGATAGGCTGTATTCTCAGTGATGTGACCGCTGATCTCTAGTGATGGATAGGCTGTATTCTCAGTGATGTCACTGATCTCTAGTGATGGATAGGCTGTATTCTCAGTGATGTCACTGCTGATCTCTAGTGATGGATAGGCTGTATTCTCAGTGATGTCACTGCTGATCTCTAGTGATGGATAGGCTGTATTCTCTGTGATGTCACTGCTGATCTCTAGTGATGGATAGGCTGTGATTCTCATTTTTATTTTACAGGATCTTTTGGAACATGAGAGGCAAAGAAATTCGAGGAATTACGATTGAGGACCTTGTACCTTGTCTGTCGGGCAGTGGAGGACTTTGCACTCTGTACAGTATTGTGCGGCCGGTGTGTTGGGAGAGATATATGTGTATACCCTCCAGGACCGGACCACCCCTCCCCTTCTCACTGTCGTGTTATTTTCTGATGTATTTATAAATATTCGTGTTTCTGCCCCCCCCCCCACACACACACACACACTGCTGAGATGTAATCTGCGCTCCCACCACTAGATGGCAGCCTACCTCCGGGTGTAGACTATGCTCATCCGCCAGCAGTTTCAGTGATGGAAAAACAATCCTATAGTAAATGAATTGGCACCTTATATAATAAACTGAGGGTGAGTTACTGCTCTCTGCTGTCAGCCATCTCTCTCTACGGTGTCTCCATCAGATGATTACACCGGCGGCAGCGTGGGAAATATTCAGACACCGAGCCCCAAGAACTGCAAATATGTCTCTGAGGCAGTATGTTGTTGTGCACAGGGCCGGTTTTAGACAAAATGTGGCCCTGGGCAAAGTTGAAGGTGGGGCCCCAAATGCTAAAACATTGTAGCAGCAATTTAAGGTCCCGATACTTTTTTGTCAGCGGTTGGCGCACTGCTCGAGGTGGGGTGATCTTCTGTGACCTTAAATAAGACCCCTCTGTGCCCTATATAGTAGATAGGTCCCTCTGTGCCTCCATAGTACATATATTCGGTATCCCTCTGTAGGTAATTCTTCTGGTAGTTACCTCCACCACCCAGTATGTAGTATCCACCAATATAGGAGGCATCTCACTGTAGGTTTTACACCTGTTAGCTAGCCCCCTGATAGTTGCCCCCTCAGCAGATAGCAGCTCCCCTGATAGTTACCCCCCCCAGCACATAGCATCTCCCCTGTTCCCCCCCCCCCCCCAGCACATAGCATCTCCCCTGTTCCCCCCCCCCCCCAGCACATAGCATCTCCACTGATAGTTACCCCCCCCCAGCACATAGCATCTCCCCTGTTCCCCCCCCCCCCCCAGCACATAGCATCTCCACTGATAGTTACCCCCCCCCCAGCACATAGCATCTCCCCTGTTCCCCCCCCCCCAGCACATAGCATCTCCACTGATAGTTGCCCCTCAGCAGATAGCATCTCCCCTGATAGTTGCCCCCTCAGCACATAACATCTCCACTGATAGTTGCCCCCTCAGCAGATAACATCTCCACTGATAGTTAAATGCCCCCCCGCCCCCGGCACATAGCATCTCCTAGGGCTGGGGTGATGTGGGCAAAAAATAAAATCTCGTTTTTTCTTTTCTCGATTTTTTTTATTTATTTTTTGATGGGTGTAGTAGTATAGGCATAGTGGATAAGGGGTGTAGCAATAGTAGAAGCATATAAGATGAGGGGTGTAGTAGTAGATAAGGGGAGTAGCAGTTTTGGGAGTAGTAGTAGTATCAGGAGTGGAGGTAATAATAGCAATGGTAGTAGAGCAGTATTGGGGGTAGTAGTAGAGCAGTATTGGGGGTAGTAGTAAAGCAGTATTAGGGGTAGTAGTAGAGCAGTATTAGGAGTAGTATTGGGGGTAGTAGTAGGGCAGTATGGGGGTAGTAGTATAGCAGTATTGGGGGTAGTAGTAGAGCAGTATTGGGGGTAGTAGTAGAGCAGTATTGGGGGTAGTAGTAGGGCAGTATTTGTGGTAGTAGTAGAGCAGTATTAGGAGTAGTATTGGGGGTAGTAGTAGGGCAGTATGGGGGTAGTAGTAGAGCAGTATTGGGGGTAGTAGTAGAGCAGTATTAGGAGTAGTAGTAGGGCAGTATTGGGAGTAGTAGTAGAGCAGTATTAGGAGTAGTATTGGGGTAGTAGTAGGGCAGTATTTGTGGTAGTAGTAGAGCAGTATTGGGAGTAGTATTGGGGTAGTAGTAGAGCAGTATTAGGAGTAGTATTGGGGTAGTAGTAGGGCACTATTGGGGGTAGTAGTAGAGCAGTATTAGGAGTAGTATTGATGGTGGTAGTAGTAGGGCACTATTGGGGGTAGTAGAGCAGTATTAGGAGTAGTATTGATGGTGGTAGTAGTAGGGCACTATTGGGGGTAGTAGAGCAGTATTAGGAGTAGTATTGGGGGTAGTAGTAGAGCAGTATTAGGAGTAGTATTGGGGTAGTAGTAGGGCACTATTGGGGGTAATAGTAGGGCAGTATTAGGAGTAGTATTGGGGGTAATAGTAGGGCACTATTGGGGGTAGTAGTAGAGCAGTATTAGGAGTAGTATTGGGGGTAATAGTAGGGCACTATTGGGGGTAGTAGTAGGGCAGTATTAGGAGTAGTATTGGGGGTAGTAGTAGGGCACTATTGGGGGTAATAGTAGAGCAGTATTAGGAGTAGTATTCGGAGTAGTAGAGCAGTATTAGGAGTAGTATTGGGGGTAATAGTAGGGCACTATTGGGGGTAGTAGTAGGGCAGTATTAGGAGTAGTATTGGGGGTAATAGTAGGGCACTATTGGGGGTAGTAGTAGGGCAGTATTAGGAGTAGTATTGGGGGTAGTAGTAGGGCAGTATTAGGAGTAGTATTGGGGTAGTAGTAGGGCACTATTGGGGGTAGTAGTAGGGCAGTATTAGGAGTAGTATTGGGGTAGTAGTAGGGCACTATTGGGGGTAGTAGTAGGGCAGTATTAGGAGTAGTATTGGGGGTAATAGTAGGGCACTATTGGGGGTAGTAGTAGGGCAGTATTAGGAGTAGTATTGGGGGTAGTAGTAGGGCAGTATTAGGAGTAGTATTGGGGTAGTAGTAGGGCACTATTGGGGGTAATAGTAGGGCAGTATTAGGAGTAGTATTGGGGTAGTAGTAGGGCACTATTGGGGGTAATAGTAGGGCAGTATTAGGAGTAGTATTGGGGTAGTAGTAGGGCACTATTGGGGGTAATAGAGCAGTATTAGGAGTAGTATTGGGGGTAGTAGTAGAGCAGAGGAGAGATATGGGGGTACTTTATCATACAGGATACTGTGTGATTCAGCACCCACCTCCATCATGTACTGCTCAGGGCCTGGTGGCCATAGATACAGAGGGATGAGGGCCCTGAACAGTATATGGTGGAAGGGGGGACTGCATCATACAAGATCCCCTGCCCCCTTCCTGTATACTGTTCGCTAGGCTAGTATATGGGGAGGGGGTTACTGTTTTATAAAGACCCGAGGCTCCGCCCACCCGCGGCCGTAAGCACCGCCCCCTGGCCGCAAGTCCCGCCCACAGTCTCCGTGACCCTCTAACCCCCCCCCCCCCCCCTCTATTTCTTTACCTGGGCTTGCCGTTCCTCCTCTTCTGTAGGGCACAGGCAGCTCTGCAGGAGGGGCGCTCCGTCCTCACAGCTCAGCTCCTTCGTTCATTAGTGGAGCAGGGGAGCTGCTTGTGCTGCTCTGCTTCCTGCTCCACTAATGAAGGAAGGAGCTAGGGGGCCCCTGGGGGATGGGGGCCCTGGGCAAGTGCCTACTTTGCCCCCCCCTAACGCCGGCCCTGGTTGTGCAGTATGATGCTGGATTATACAGGTGGGGCAGTATGTAGTGGGGCAGTATGATGCTGGATTATACAGGTGGGGCAGTATGTAGTGGTACAGTATGATGCTGGATTATACAGGTGGGGCAGTATGTAGTGGTGCAGTATGTTGCTGGATTACACAGGTGGGGCAGTATGTAGTGGACAGTATGTTGCTGGATTACACAGGTGGGGCAGTATGTAGTGGTGCAGTATGATGCTGGATTATACAGTTGGGGCAGTATGTAGTGGTGCAGTATCATGCTGTATTATACAGGTGGGGCAGTATGTAGTGATGCAGTATGATGCTGGATTATACAGGTGGGGCAGTATGTAGTGGTGCAGTATGATGCTGGATTATACAGGTGGGGCAGTATGTAGTGGTGCAGTATGATGCTGTATTATACAGGTGGGGCAGTATGTAGTGATGCAGTATGATGCTGGATTATACAGGTGGGGCAGTATGTAGTGGTGCAGTATGATGCTGGATTATACTGGTGGGGGCAGTATGATGCTTGATTATACAGGTGGGGCAGTATGTAGTGGTGCAGTATGATGCTTGATTATACAGGTGGGGCAGTATGTAGTGGTGCAGTATGATGCTGGGTTATACAGGTGGGGCAGTAGGTAGTGGTGCAGTATGATGCTGGATTATACAGGTGGGGCAGTAGGTAGTGGTGCAGTATGATGCTGGATTATACAGGTGGGGCAGTAGTAGTGGTGCAGTATGATGCTGGATTATACAGGTGGGGCAGTATGTAGTGGTGCAGTATGATGCTGGATTATACTGGTGGGGGCAGTATGATGCTTGATTATACAGGTGGGGCAGTATGTAGTGGTGCAGTATGATGCTGGATTATACAGGTGGGGCAGTAGGTAGTGGTGCAGTATGATGCTGGATTATACAGGTGGGGCAGTAGGTAGTGGTGCAGTATGATGCTGGATTATACAGGTGGGGCAGTATGTAGTGGTGCAGTATGATCCTTGATTATACGGGTGGGGCAGTATGTAGTGGTGCAGTATGATGCTGGATTATACAGGTGGGGCAGTATGTAGTGGTGCAGTATGATGCTGGATTATACAGGTGGGGCAGTATGTAGTGGTGCAGTATGATCCTTGATTATACAGGTGGGGCAGTATGTAGTGATGTAGTATGATGCTGGATTATACAGGTGGGGCAGTATGTAGTGGTGCAGTATGATGCTGGATTATACTGGTGGGGCAGTATGTAGTGCTGCAGTATGATGCTGGATGGGGCAGTATGTAGTGGTGCAGTATGATGCTGGATTATACAGGTGGGGCAGTGGTAGTGGTGCAGTATGATGCTGGATTATACAGGTGGGGCAGTATGTAGTGGTGCAGTATGATGCTAGATTATACAGGTGGGGCAGTATGTAGTGGTGCAGTATGATGCTGGATTATACAGGTGGGGCAGTATGATGTTGGATTATACAGGTTGGGCAGTATGTAGTGGTGTGCAGTATGATGCTGAATTATACAGGTGGGGCAGTATGTAGTGGGGCAGCGTGATGCTGGGTTATACAGGTGGGGCAGTATGTAGTGGTGTGCAGTATGATGCTGAATTATACAGGTGGGGCAGTATGTAGTGGTGCAGTATGATGTTGGATTATACAGTTGGGGCAGTATGTAGTGGTGCAGTATGATGCTGTATTATACAGGTGGGGCAGTATGTAGTGGTGCAGTATGATGCTGGATTATACAGGTGGGGCAGTATGTAGTGGTGCAGCATGATGCTAGATTATACAGGTGGGGCAGTATGTAGTGGTGCAGTATGATGCTGGATTATACAGGTGGGGCAGTATGATGTTGGATTATACAGGTTGGGCAGTATGTAGTGGGGCATCGTGATGCTGGGTTATACAGGTGGGGCAGTATGTAGTGGTGTGCAGTATGATGCTGGATTATACAGGTGGGTCAGTATGTAGTGGTGTGCAGTATGATGCTGAATTATACAGGTGGGGCAGTATGTAGTGGGGCAGCGTGATGCTGGGTTATACAGGTGGGGCAGTATGTAGTGGTGTGCAGTATGATGCTAGATTATACAGGTGGGGCAGTATGTAGTGGTGCAGTATGATGCTGGATTATACAGGTGGGGCAGTATGTAGTGGTGCAGTATGATGCTGGATTATACAGGTGGGGCAGTATATAGTGGTGCAGTATGATGCTGGATTATACAGGTGGGGCAGTATGTAGTGGTGCAGTATGATGCTGGATTATACAGGTGGGGCAGTATGTAGTGGTGCAGTATGATGCTGGATTATACAGGTGGGGCAGTATGTAGTGGTGCAGTATGATGCTGGATTATACAGGTGGGGCAGTATGTAGTGGTGCAGTATGATGCTGGATTATACAGGTGGGGCAGTATGTAGTGGTGTGCAGTATGATGCTTCGATTATACAGGTGGGGCAGTATGTAGTGGTGCAGTATGATGCTGGATTATACTGGTGGGGCAGTATGTAGTGCTGCAGTATGATGCTGGATGGGGCAGTATGTAGTGCTGCAGTATGATGCTGGATTATACAGGTGGGGCAGTGGTAGTGGTGCAGTATGATGCTGGATTATACAGGTGGGGCAGTATGTAGTGGTGCAGTATGATGCTAGATTATACAGGTGGGGCAGTATGTAGTGGTGCAGTATGATGCTGGATTATACAGGTGGGGCAGTATGATGTTGGATTATACAGGTTGGGCAGTATGTAGTGGTGTGCAGTATGATGCTGAATTATACAGGTGGGGCAGTATGTAGTGGGGCAGCGTGATGCTGGGTTATACAGGTGGGGCAGTATGTAGTGGTGTGCAGTATCATGCTGAATTATACAGGTGGGGCAGTATGTAGTGGTGCAGTATGATGTTGGATTATACAGTTGGGGCAGTATGTAGTGGTGCAGTATGATGCTGTATTATACAGGTGGGGCAGTATGTAGTGGTGCAGTATGATGCTGGATTATACAGGTGGGGCAGTATGTAGTGGTGCAGTATGATGCTAGATTATACAGGTGGGGCAGTATGTAGTGGTGCAGTATGATGCTGGATTATACAGGTGGGGCAGTATGATGTTGGATTATACAGGTTGGGCAGTATGTAGTGGGGCAGCGTGATGCTGGGTTATACAGGTGGGGCAGTATGTAGTGGTGTGCAGTATGATGCTGGATTATACAGGTGGGGCAGTATGTAGTGGTGCAGTATGATGCTGGATTATACAGGTGGGGCAGTATGTAGTGGTGCAGTATGATGCTGGATTATACAGGTGGGGCAGTATATAGTGGTGCAGTATGATGCTGGATTATACAGGTGGGGCAGTATGTAGTGGTGCAGTATGATGCTGGATTATACAGGTGGGGCAGTATGTAGTGGTGCAGTATGATGCTGGATTATACAGGTGGGGCAGTATGTAGTGGTGCAGTATGATGCTGGATTATACAGGTGGGGCAGTATGTAGTGGTGCAGTATGATGCTGGATTATACAGGTGGGGCAGTATGTAGTGGTGTGCAGTATGATGCTTCGATTATACAGGTGGGGCAGTATGTGGGTAAGACAACGGACAACTGGACATCAGTCCCTGATCTTAAAGTGAAACACAGAACAAAACAAGACATAAAAATCCGAGTCAATAAAAGGCGAGCGGCACAGTACAAAGTCGTGTCCTAGGGAGAAGTCAGATAACCAGGAATACAATGCAGGGAAAACGCCAGGCACTATGACAGGCAGGGACCTAAGGACAGGGGAGGGATTATATACAGCCCAGAGTCCCTGCCCCAGGACTGATAGGAGCTGAGACTCTAGCCAGCACTACATACTGCCCCACCTGTATAATCCAACATCATACTGCCCCACTACATACTGCCCCACCTGTATAATCCAGCATCATACTGCACCACTACATACTGCCCCACCTGTATAATCCAGCATCATACTGCACCACTACATACTGCCCCACCTGTATAATCCAGCATCATACTGCACCACTACATACTGCCCCACCTGTATAATCCAGCATCATACTGCACCACTATATACTGCCCCACCTGTATAATCCAGCATCATACTGCACCACTACATACTGCCCCACCTGTATAATCCAGCATCATACTGCACACCACTACATACTGCCCCACCTGTATAATCCAGCATCATACTGCACACCACTACATACTGCCCCACCTGTATAATCCAGCATCATACTGCACCACTACTGCCCCACCTGTATAATCCAGCATCATACTGCACCACTACATACTGCCCCACCTGTATAATCCAGCATCATACTGCACCACTATATACTGCCCCACCTGTATAATCCAGCATCATACTGCACCACTACATACTGCCCCACCTGTATAATCCAGCATCATACTGCACACCACTACATACTGCCCCACCTGTATAATCCAGCATCATACTGCACACCACTACATACTGCCCCACCTGTATAATCCAGCATCATACTGCACCACTACATACTGCCCCACCTGTATAATCCAGCATCATACTGCACCACTACATACTGCCCCACCTGTATAATCCAGCATCATACTGCACCACTACATACTGCCCCACCTGTATAATCCAGCATCATACTGCCCCACCTGTATAATCCAGCATCATACTGCACCACTACTGCCCCACCTGTATAATCCAGCATCATACTGCACCACTACATACTGCCCCACCTGTATAATCCAGCATCATACTGCACCACTATATACTGCCCCACCTGTATAATCCAGCATCATACTGCACCACTACATACTGCCCCACCTGTATAATCCAGCATCATACTGCACACCACTACATACTGCCCCACCTGTATAATCCAGCATCATACTGCACACCACTACATACTGCCCCACCTGTATAATCCAGCATCATACTGCACCACTACATACTGCCCCACCTGTATAATCCAGCATCATACTGCACCACTACATACTGCCCCACCTGTATAATCCAGCATCATACTGCACCACTACATACTGCCCCACCTGTATAATCCAGCATCATACTGCCCCACCTGTATGATGCTGGATTATACAGGTGGGGCAGTATGTAGTGGTGCAGTATGATGCTGGATTATACAGGTGGGGCAGTATGTAGTGGTGTAGTATGATGTTGGATTATACAGGTGGGGCAGTATGTAGTGGTGCAGTATGATGCTGTATTATACAGGTGGGGCAGTATGTAGTGCTGGCTAGAGTCTCAGCTCTACTTTGATTTCTACACTGATGAATGCTATGGCATAGGCATAGCATTGATCAGTGTTATCGGCGATCTGCTCATTGAGCCTGCCTGTGCAGGCTCAGTGTAGCAGATCGCCGATCGGACCGCACGGAGGCAGGTGAGAGACCTCCGGCGGTCCGTTTCAACGATCGGGACCCCCGCAGTCACACTGCGGGGGTCCCGATCGGTAAGTGACAGGGGACTCCCCCTGTCACTTACACGTAAACGCTGCGATTGCGGCGTTTAAGGGGTTAATGACACGCGGCAGCGCGATCGCTGCAGCGTGTCATTACCGGTGAGGTCCCGGCTGCTGATTGCAGCCGGCCCCCACCTGCTATGAAGCGCGCTCTGCTCCGGAGCACGCTTCATAGCGGGAGAAACACCCAGGACGTAAGGTTACGCCCTAGGTCGTCTGGGGACAGACTTCCATGACGTAACCCTACGTCCAGGGTCGTCTAGGGGTTAAAGAGTCACTGTGGTATTTTTTTTTTTGCAGAAATCAATAGCCCAGGCGATTTTAAGAAACTTTGTAATTGGGTTTATTAGCCAAATCTGCCATTATCTGCATGTAAAAAGCCTTTTCCCAGGTCCCCCCCCTCCTTCCTCTTTTCCATCCACTGCAAAAAATCTGGAAATTGTGACTTGTTGCAGGAGTCGTCCCCTGTCTGCTCCTATAGAGAGGGGAGGGGGGAGGAGGAAGGAGGGAGTTAGCCGGCAGCAGATAACAGAGGATTACAGGCACGGAGCTGGGTGACAGGTTCCCTTTAAGTTACCTCAATCACTAAAAATACATCCGGTCTTTCACAAAAGTCTTTTTAAGAAATCCACTCCTTCACAAGTTCCTTGTCTTCCTCCCCCTCCAGTGGCGGTCAAGGGGAATTGGAGTTTGAAGTTGATAGGATTCTAGATTCCAGGAGAATTTGCAGGACCATACAATATCTAGCGCACAGGAAGGGTTACGGCCCAGAAGAGAGTAGGGTAACTGCACGAGATCTCCATGGCCTCTGATTTCATCACAAAATTTCATCAGTAACACCCAACTAAGCAGAGGTCCTTGTGAGGGTCCAGAGGCTCGTCTTTGGGGGGGGGGGGGGGGGGATGGTTCTGTTAGAAGCCGGGCAACACACTCGGCCTCTGGCTTCGCTGAAGCGCACAGCAATGCTGGGGGAGATCCCGGCGGCATCCCTGACGACCAGCCCGTCTGGTTGTTAGGGAGTCGCCGGCGTCCCTAGTTATTGCCGCGATTGGTTGGGGATAGTGCGACCTCCACACTGTAAGAAGAGAGAGGACACACTGTGATGACCAGGCCAGGGTGTGTAGGGAGCACTCACTGCTAGTGTACTACACCTCTGTAGATGCCGTCAGGTGGAGTGCAGCTTGTACTGCTGGGAGCTCCTCGTGTGCTCGGTGCCAACGTGCTTCCAAGGTGCAGGCTCCTCCATACATCTTTCTTGGTCTTTCTTTTCTTTTCTTTTCTTTTTTTTTTTTTTTTTTTTAGTACAGGATCATTTTGCAAGTCAACACACCACAACCGATAAGGGGAACGAGCAAGGAGAAGTTGCATGCACTGCCACCAATCAGGAGAAGTCGCATGCACTGCCACCAATCAGGAGAAGTCGCATGCATTGCCACCAATTGGGAGAAGTCGCATGCACTGCCACCAATCGGGAGAAGTCGCATGCACTGCCACCAGTCGGGAGAAGTCGCATGCACTGCCACCAGTCGGGAGAAGTCGCATGCACTGCCACCAATCGGGAGAAGTCGCATGCACTGCCACCAATCGGGAGAAGTCGCATGCACTGCCACCAATCGGGAGAAGTCGCATGCACTGCCACCAATCGGGAGAAGTCGCATGCACTGCCACCAATCGGGAGAAGTCCATGCACCCCGCGCCCACTCCTGTCTCCTGTCTCTGTACCACTGCATAGACATGGTCATCTGCATAGAGTTTCATTACGCGGCTGCCCAAGTCAGATAAGGCAGAGTCAGGAGAGACAGCGCGGCACACTGACCACCCCCGGAATGTTCTCCTGATCGGTTGCCATCTGAATAGTTTCTTGTCATAGCCGGCGCTCTATAACTCTGCAGACAAAGCTGTGATTCTCGTGCTCCGGATTTCATGGGGTATAAGGTGGCCCTAGGGGGATGAATTGGCCTGGATTATACTCCGGGGTATAATCTCGCCCAGGCCACTTTGACCCCGGCTATAGTCTGGGCTGTTACACGGACATTTGAAGCCACAGGCTGTTTCCCAGGACTCCCCAGGGCTGCAGCCAACCTCTTCAGCCATGGCTAGTCATATATGAATGGAGCATGCCTACTGCAGCAGCAGCTTGTCTGCCCACTACAGCGCCACTCCTGTCACAGGTTGCGTGAGGAACTGCAATCCAACCCCACTGCAGTAAATGTGTGAGGATGGCGGCTACCCATTCCCTGTGTCTTTACAACAATAAGAAGGGGGCACATACTTTTGGCCACATACAGTAGAATGTGCTCAGCTGCATTTCTTACATATTTCTCAGTAGATGTTAATGTCAAAGATTGCTGGGAGCGCCGATACCCGTCCAGCCTGTATCCAGCAGAACCCACACCTCCACCACCCCACCCAGTGTGCGATGGGGGGAATATTTATCGAGCCTTCAATGTATGGCAGGGACCTCGTGATGCATAATGAATCCAGCATCAATAGCAGCTGCTGCAGAACATCTTTGGAAGCAGACCTGTCAATCACCTGATAAAGGTGTAAAATGGGGCAATGTATGTGTGCATTTATGCACACACACACACACACACACACACCCCACTTACATACACACACACACCACTGACACAGACACTCACACTTCCCTGACAGACATACATACACACAAACATATAAACCACTGACACACACACACACACCACTGATAGATACATACATACATACACACACACACACACCACTTACACATACATACATACACACACACACACACCACTGACACAGACACTAACACACTTCACTGACTGACATACATACACACAAACAAACCACTGACACACACACACCACTGACACGTACATACACACACACCACTGACACGTACATACACACACACCACTGACACATACATACATACACACACACCACTGACACATACATACATACACACACCACTGACACATACATACACACACACACTACTGACACAGACACTAACACACACCACTGACACAGACACTAACACACCACAGACACTAACACACTTTACTGACAGACATACATACACAGAAACATATAAACCACTGACACATACATACACACACCTACACACCACTGACACATATACATACACACACCACTGACACATACATACATGCACACACACATATACACCACTGACAGACACACCAGTGACACTAATACACTTCACTCAGTCACAGACACACACCACTGGCACAGACATAAATACATACACCACTGACGCAGACATCCAGACACATACACACACACCACTGACACAGACATACACATACATGCATGCACACACACATACACACTACTGACACAGACACTAACACACTTCACTGACAGACATACATACACACAAACATATACACCACTGACACACACACCACTGACACTAACACACTTCACTCAGTCACAGACACACACCACTAACACAGACATACACATACACACCACTAACACAGAGATACATACACACACCACTGACACAGACATACATACACACACCACTGACACAGACATACATACACACACACACCACTGACACAGACACACCACTGACACAGACATACATACACACACCACTGACACAGACATACATACATACACACACCACTGACATACATACACACACCACTGACACAGACATACATACACACACCACAAACATACATACACACACCACTGACACAGACATACATACACACACCACTGACACAGACACACCACTGACACAGACATACATACACACACCACAGACATACATACATACACACACCACTGACATACATACACACACCACTGACATACATACACACACCACTGACACAGACATACATACACACACCACAGACATACATACACACACCACTGACACAGACATACATACACACACCACTGACACAGACACACCACTGACACAGACATACATACACACACCACTGACACAAACATACATACACACACCACTGACACAGACACACCACTGACACAGACATACATACACACTACTTACACATACATACATACATGCACACACTCAAACACACATACACACCACTGACACAGACACTAACACACTTCACTGACAGACATACATACACACAAATATATACACCACTGACACTAACACACTTCACTCAGTCACAGACACACACCACTGACAGACATAAACACACACACCACTGCCACAGACATACATACATATACCACTGACACAGACAGATACACGCACACTACTGTGAACATACGCACACACAGACACACACCACTGACACAGACAGACATACACACACACCACTGACACAGACATACATACACACACACACCACTGACACAGACATACATACACACACCACTGACACAGACATACATACACACACCACAGACATACATACACACACACACCACTGACACAGACATACATACACACACACACCACTGACACAGACATACATACACACACACACCACTGACACAGACATACATACACACCACTAACACAGACATACACACACACACACCACTGACACAGACATATATACACACACCACTGACACAGACATATATACACACACCACTGACACAGACATACCACTGACACATACATACACACACACACCACTGACAGACATACATACACACACACACACACCACTGACAGACATACATACACACACACACACCACTGACAGACATACATACACACACAACATACACACACACCACTGACACAGACATACATACACACCACTAACACAGACATACACACACACACACCACTAACACAGACATATATACACACACCACTGACACAGACATATATACACACACCACTGACAGACACACCAGTGACACAGACATACATAAACACACCACAGACATACATACACACAAACACCGCTGACACAGACATACATACACACACGCACACACCGCTGACACAGACATACATACGCGCACGCACACACCGCTGACACAGACATACATACATGCACACACTCAAACATACATACACACCACTGACACAGACACTAACACACTTCACTGACAGACATACATACACACAAATATATACACCACTGACACACACACCAGTGACACTAACACACTTCACTCAGTCACAGACACACACCACTGACAGACATAAACACACACACCACTGACACAGATACACGCACACTACTGTGAACATACGCACACACACACACACACACCACTGACACAGACATACATACACACACACATACCGCTGACACAGACATACATACACACACACACACCGCTGACACAGACATACATACATACACACCACTGACACAGACATACACACACACACACACCGCTGACACAGACATACATACACACTACTGACACAGACATACACACACACACACACCACTGACACTGACATACACACCCACACACAGCAGTTATAGCTCTGTCCTTCCCTTTTCTCCCTCATCCTTCTCCTCAGGCATGATCTCTTTATAGTAAATTTGAGAACCTTTAGGTCATGTGACCCACAGGTCTTCTCTCCCTTTCTTCCTCTCTGTGCTTCGCCAGTGATGCCTGCCCAGAATTGTCTCAGGAGCCAACAGGAGGAGAGTCTGAGGCGCTGGGCCCCTGGGGTACTGGGGGTGAGAGGGGGGCCCGGGTTTCAGTACACACTCTTCCATGGTTAGCCAGTTTCAGGACAAAAAAAGTCCTTAATGGCTAACCAAGGACATTGCAGGGCTGAGCAGGACACCGGGCCCCTGATGTGGTGGGCCCCATAGCAGCTACAGCGGTAGTTCCGCCCCTAGTAAAAGTCTATAGGACAGGAGGCTGCTGTTCCTTAATCCAACCACTAGATGTCACTCTCACACAGTAGAGCTGCAGATAACACTAGGCCTAGCTGCACACACCCTCTCTGGTCTCTGTAGTCTGCACTTCCTTCTGGTAGTCAGTCTGGTTCCAGAGAGAGAAGAGAGCAGACCTGTTTTTTTTCACTACTAGCTACCCAAGCTCCATGGGTTTCTAGCGCCGACCTCTAGGGAAACCAGAGACACGGAAGTCTACCCCTTGTCTATGCTGAGGATTTATACAGCTACGACAGAACAGGCGACCACCTAAGAGAACAGGGCGGATAACTCAGGACTGGACCTGCAGTAGAGCACAGTGCCAGCAAGCCGCTCTCTACTGAGAAGAAAAAATAGTAGAAAAGGTCTGCTACACCTAACCCCTACGAATGGAGTCCACCCCCTTCGAGTGCACCACTGATCCCAGCGCTCGCAGGATATGAAATGGATTGGATATGTGCTAATGTAGAGGGCTCTCTAGAAGCGGGTGATGTGTTACAAACACTGTGGAGGCATATAGTTGTATACTTGTGTAAGCTATACATCAACATTTATTGAATACATATGACATAGTTAATAATCAATCGTCACTATAAAAAACTTTGTATGGGTAAGACTAATAATAAAAGAAATCTAGATGCGTAGGAAATATAAAATAATTGTGTATAGATACCTAACTAATGTAAAGATGAGAAAGATAATAGAATAAAATAAAATCTGTATGATAAAATAAGTGTGTAAAGGGAGCCTAGTGAAGTTGCCTGCGCCGGGCCCAGCGCAGGCAGCTCACCCAGATGTGTATGGCAGTAGTCCCGAATCAGGAGATCTAGCTTGAGCTTATATCGCTGGATGGCCGTTGGAGTGATTGTGTTCGTATCCTGGTGAGACAGCTTGCTATTTGAGTTGTACACTTTGGGTGAGATAAGATGGTATTAGATGGGAAATGGTGGAATATCCACCTCTCACCCTGTCGGCGGTAGTTCCCACGGTCCGGTATAGTATTGCAGCGACAGTCCGTGTTCCAGTCAATGCGGCTACTTTGCGATCCGTGAAGTTAAGGTCTAATGCAGCACGGTGAGCTGTCTCGCCGCAAACAACAGGAGACAGCTCACCGTGCTGCATTAGACCTTAACTGCACGGATCGCAAAGTAGCCGCATTGACTGGAACACGGACTGTCGCTGCAATACTATACCGGACCGTGGGAACTACCGCCGACAGGGTGAGAGGTGGATATTCCACCATTTTTCATCTAATACCATCTTATCTCACCCAAAGTGTACAACTCAAATAGCAAGCTGTCTCACCAGGATACGAATACAATCACTCCAACGGCCATCCAGCGATATAAGCTCAAGCTAGATCTGATTCGGGACTACTGCCATACACATCTGGGTGAGCTGCCTGCGCTGGGCCCGGCGCAGGCAACTTCACTAGGCTCCCTTTACACACTTATTTTATCATACAGATTTTATTTTATTCGATTATCTTTCTCATCTTTACATTAGTTAGGTATCTATACACAATTATTTTATATTTCCTACGCATCTAGATTTCTTTTATTATTAGTCTTACCCATACAAAGTTTTTTATAGTGACGATTGATTATTAACTATGTCATATGTATTCAATAAATGTTGATGTATAGCTTACACAAGTATACAACTATATGCCTCCACAGTGTTTGTAACACATCACCCGCTTCTAGAGAGCCCTCTACATTAGCACGCTCTCTACTGACAGACACTCAGCTTAGTAGGAAGGATACTACAAGCCAGCTCCACCCAGAGACAAGTAGCCTCCAAAACACCAGAACCCACCAGCTGGCCCAACATCAGTACCAGCAACCCGGGCCATGACATCGCCCGTCTACCCTATCCCCACACCACAAGACCTGCCCCTCTATCCACCACACCACAAGACCCGCCCCTCTATCCATCACACCACAAGACCCGCCCCTCTGCCCTATCCCCCACACCACAAGACCCACCCCTCTGCCCTATCCCCCACACCACAAGACCCACCCCTCTACCCTATGGTATGGATGTGCAGTGTGTGGGTACAGGGATCGGTGGACTGATACCAATGTTATAGGCTGAACATACAAATTTGCAGTGTGGATGTTGGGCCCTATGGGGTTAACCTGCAGGTTGTACGGTGCTGCACCCTTTAGGGTGGGGTCCCCTTTTAACTCTTCCCTTCATGGACAGCACAGCCAATAGAAAAGGAGGCAGAGACGAGCGGCATCAGAGCAATAATAAGTTTATTATAGACGGCGGTGAGCCGTCTGTCCCTGAGCTCCTCATACATAACGCCGGGGACACGTCTGACCGGTTCCGGCATATATGTGTCACATTCCTGAGATCACATCACCTAGCGGTGTCCTCAGAGTTGTAGTCCTCCAGCCAGTCCTGGTTTATACAGATCCTCTCCCCCGCGGTAACACCGCAGATCATTTTGGTATGGACTTGGTCCCTAGGGCGCCACCACCTTCAGCAGTAACATCTTCTCGGTGATGACGGCCAGGATCCGTGGCTAACACTTCCTGTGATAATACTTAGCGGAACGTCTGTAGACTACAATCCGCAACATTGTTCTACGGCAAGCTCCATCCCTGAGTCTGTGACCCCCAGAGACGTCCAGCGCCCCGGGGTCCTCAATATGGCCACCACCATTGTCCATTGATGCTTGGCGGAGCGGCCTCAGTCCTCATGGACTCCGTCCATCCAGTCCTCATGGACTCCACCCATCCAGTCCTCATGGACTCCACCCATCCACTGGGGTAGGTCGGTCACTGAGGGTGCAGCGCTCTGCGCAGGACGTAGCGGGAGGCTGACTCCAGGTTCCATTGACACTTCTCCAGGATCCGGCGGCAATCCTCCTTGCTGTGCCGGCTGACATTGTACAGCTGCTCCACCTGCACAGGAAACGGAGAGTTAGAGGGGTGAGATGGAGGATGACCACCACCATCATCTCTGCTCGCGAAGAACACCATTCTACTACTCACCTTCAGAGCTTGTACGGCACGGGTAACGTCACCACTATAACGGCGCAGAGCGTCTCGACTCTCCTCTGTGGTCACACCATGGACCCGCTCCTCCACCTGAACATCATAAGATACTGGTTATGGTACATTGTCTACTCCAATTACCTCCAGAGCTGTAATCATTACTCTGTTACATCATGTCTTTGGGCCATCATGGAGATATGAGGTCTCCCTCAGGAGTGCAGCTCTGGATGTGACTGGTGAGTGCACATTAGTCATGAAATGGCAGGGATTGTCCCTTGCAATCTTCATACCTCTTTCACCTTCCTCTGGAGGTCGCTCTCGGCTGAACCTCCTTTCTGTGCTGCCACCTTTGGGTCTGATGGTACACGATGGACGATCTCCCCTATGGGCGCCAGGACCGGAGAGGAGGAGAACTTCTCTTTACTGGACCGGTTCACCTGGGGGGTGGGGTAGTCAGTGTTGGGCAGGGGAAGGATCCTTTCCTTGGCAGCGGGTAGCTTTGGTTTGGGCAGGACTGGGGGACGGAGGTTAGCAAGGATCCTCCGGGGCGGGAGGTCACTCATCCTTCTGGGAGATGCTTCCCGGGGTGGAGAACTCTCTAGATCTCGCACCCGGCTTTTGGGTCCGGGGAGGTTCTGGCGACCAGTTTGAGGACTGAAATCCGAGAGAGACTCGAGACTTTTCGAGAGGCCTAAGGTGAAAAAAAAAGAAAAAAGAGGGAGGTTAGTCCCATAGACCCAATGTACGCTATGATGGAAAGAGCCAATGGCGATGGTACATGGGGGGGCCACTTACGTTGCATGCGGAGTAACTTGACTCCAGCTCCGCCCCCTGCTCCTCCTCCTTCTCGCCGTACAGCTTCTTTTGCTCTGTTCCGTCTTCTGGAAGAGACACAAAGTGATGAGACTGACGCCACAGAAGCCGAGACCCCCTGTTGACCCCCAGTGAGTGCCGGATACTTACTCATTGCTTGCCTCTGCATCCAAAGAGAGCTTCATCAGGCTGCTCCCCAACTGTACGCCGCTCCGCACCTGAGACACGTCCTCTGGACTGACCAGCGATGGTGGAAACTGGCCCACCTTTAGGGTGCGCCGGTTCTGTCCCCTCCACAGCTGAGAGTCCGGCCTAAAAGGGGGAAAAAAAGGGGTGACCCAGGGTCTCCTACAAAAATCCGCTGCTCTGGAACAATCTAAATTGGCACCTACCCTGCATCAATGACAGTCACCACATCCCCCGCATCCAGGCGCAGTAGAGTGGGATCCATCACCTCCTGCAGAACCCGTACCTCCACCGGCCTCACCTATACAGAGCCACAACATGTTTGTCAGGTCACGTGTATTGAGTGGGGTGTACAGGGGGTAAAGGAAGGACATGAGGTCTCACTCACCTCTTGGATCAGGGTCATCAGGCTGCTGAAGTTGGGCCGATGCTCAGGTTTGGGGGCCCAGCACTTCATCATGACGGAGTACATCCCTTGTGGACAGTCATCTGGCCGCTCCAGACGCTCGCCTTCACGGTCAATTTTGTTCAAGATCTGTTGAGAGACAATGACTCTTAGACCCTTCTGCTATATGGGGAATCCCCCATCCCCCTGCTTCCCCTGAAGGTGTAGGACTGGTAAGATACCTGGCGGCCGCTTAATCCCAGCCAAGGCTCATGGCCATAGGTAAACATCTCCCACAGGGTGACCCCGAACATCCAGACGTCAGATGGGTGGGAGAAGGTGCCGATCTTAAGACTTTCCGGAGAACACCTGAAGAACAATGAAAGTGTCACATGAAGGCTTCTAGCCTCTTAAGTAACCTCCCCCCCCCCATATCACCACTATATGGCTTCTTACCATGCAAAGGGTATCTTGCGGTGGGCAGACATGATGTAGTGGTCATTGTGTCCATTCAGTGCCCTCATCAGGCCAAAGTCGCCGATCTTAACCACTTCCTCGCTGGTCAGCAGGATGTTCCGGGCGGCCAGGTCCCGGTGGATAAACTTACGGGATTCCAGATAGCTCATCCCGGATGCGATCTGTAGGGCGTACGAGCACAGGAGCAGCAAAGAGAAGGAGCCGTAACGCGAGCGTAGGGTGTCATGGAGGGATCCAAGAGGAGCCAGCTCCGTGATCTAGTAACCATAGAAACAACCGGTGATATAGATGGAGGTCATCCCACCAGATCCCTCACCCCAATCTAGATGGCTACATGGGTGACATCATTGCTTCCTCACCATCTTGAGAGGCTGTGCCAGGACAACGCCATACAGGCGTATGAGGTGTGGGTGATCCAAGGCATACATAGAGTTCACCTCCTGCAGGAAATCGAGAAGAGCGTCGGGGTCCGATCCTGCGTCCGTGCGGAGAGACTTTACTGCGACATTCACCTGTAGCGAGATACGGTATGATTATATGGATACACCAAAAATCCATCCCATGATGCTCCAGGTGACAGGAGGAACAGACACGTACCAATCTACCACCAGGGATCCGCCATTCTCCTCTTCTGACCACCCCAAAACATCCGTCTCCCAAGCGTTCAAACAGGCTGAGGTCCCGCTCATTGATCAGACACTTCAAGGAACAGTCGGGGTCCCCTCTGGGGGCGGCTGATGAGGGGGAAGATGAGGACGAGATAAGGGCTTCAGGATATGGTGGAGAATCAGGGCTGTCAGGGCTCCTTGTGGAGAACATCTGTGAGAAAGAAGGAGGAGGTTGGAGTGACAGTCTACTGGGCTTGTTAGAGCCCCGCCCCCAGCTATAAGCATCACAGTATTAAAGAGGAACTCCACCCAGCCAACACTACAGGGGAAGGCGAGAGCCCCACTATACATATCACAGTATTATAGGGGGACTCCACCCAATTTATGACCAAGCTGACACTAAAGGGGAAGGTCAGAGCTCCACTACACACATCACAGCATTATAGAGGAACTCCACCCAATTTATGATGAAGCTGACACTACAGAGGAATGTCATAGAAAGTTCTCATAAAGTTCTAAAAGAAAGTTTAATGGAAAGTTCTCCTGTAAGGCTGAGGCCTTCTCTGACTCTTCCGCCACCTCCCTCTCCGGTGATTCTCTCAGCTTTAGTCTCACCAATAATGAGTAAACAACCGGCAGTGAATTTCCTTCAGCCGCAGCCGCGCCCGCAGCCACCACCACATGAATCACTGTGTAAATGACGACTACAATACAAAGGTCACCTGCTGAGAGATCACAGGAACCTGCACTGCGTCCTCACAGGGGTCACTAAACACACTTCAAGGGGAGCTCAACCTGTCCTTCCTGTCCCGTGGGAGCACTGGACAGGAATGGGACGGCATGGATGCCGACTGATGTAAACTACTAACAATGTTTACATTAAAAATATGGTGGCTCGGGGGCGCTCACCTTGTACATCCAGGACTTGGGACGCACTTGGGGCTTTCTCCGCTTTAAAGCTTCAAAAAGTCTTCGTTGTGCTGAAATAAAGGAAAGTTAAAAGTGAAACAACATAAGAGAGAAGACAACGCTCCACCAATCTGCAAACAATAAGAGGATGCAAGGCGCACACAATGGTTAAGAGTCCTCACGGGGGATGATGGAGACTCTACACAGGACTAGAAGGACAGGAGATGGTGGAGACTCTATACAGGAATAAAAGGACAGGAGATGGTGGAGACTCTACACAGGACTAGAAGGATGGGAGGTGGTGGAGACTCTACACAGGACTAGAAGGACAAGAGATGGTGGAGACTCTACACAGGAATAAAAGGACAGGAGATGGTGGAGACTCTACACATGACTAGAAGGATGGGAGGTGGTGGAGACTCTACACAGGACTAGAAGGATGGGAGGTGGTGGAGACTCTACACAGGACTAGAAGGACAAGAGATGGTGGAGACTCTATACAGGAATAAAAGGACAGGAGATGGTGGAGACTCTACACAGGACTAGAAGGATGGGAGGTGGTGGAGACTCTACACAGGACTAGAAGGACAAGAGATGGTGGAGACTCTATACAGGAATAAAAGGACAGGAGATGGTGGAGACTCTACACAGGACTAGAAGGATGGGAGGTGGTGGACACTCTACACAGGACTAGAAGGACAAGAGATGGTGGAGACTCTACACAGGAATAAAAGGACAGGAGATGGTGGAGACTCTACACAGGACTAGAAGGACAGGAGATGGTGGAGACTCTACACAGGACTAGAAGGATGGGAGATGGTGGAGACTCTACACATGACTAAAAGGACAGGAGATGGTGGAGACTCTACACAGGACTAGAAGGATGGGAGGTGGTGGAGACTCTACACAGGACTAGAAGGACAGGAGATGGTGGAGACTCTACACAGGACTAGAAGGATGGGAGGTGGTGGAGACTCTACACAGGACTAGAAGGACAAGAGATGGTGGAGACTCTACACAGGAATAAAAGGACAGGAGATGGTGGAGACTCTACACAGGACTAGGACAGGAGATGGTGGAGACTCTACACAGGACTAGAAGGATGGGAGGTGGTGGAGACTCTACACAGGACTAGAAGGACAGGAGATGGTGGAGACTCTACATAGGACTAGAAGGATGGGAGGTGGTGGAGACTCTACACAGGACTAGAAGGACAGGAGATGGTGGAGACTCTACACAGGAATAAAAGGACAGGAGATGGTGGAGACTCTACACAGGACTAAAAGGACAGGAGATGGTGGAGACTCTACACAGGACTAGAAGGATGGGAGGTGGTGGAGACTCTACACAGGACTAGAAGGACAGGAGATGGTGGAGACTCTACACATGACTAAAAGGACAGGAGATGGTGGAGACTCTACACAGGACTAGAAGGATGGGAGGTGGTGGAGACTCTACACAGGACTAGAAGGACAGGAGATGGTGGAGACTCTACACAGGACTAGAAGGATGGGAGGTGGTGGAGACTCTACACAGGACTAGAAGGACAAGAGATGGTGGAGACTCTACACATGACTAGAAGGACAGGAGATGGTGGAGACTCTACACAGGACTAGAAGGATGGGAGGTGGTGGAGACTCTACAAATGACTAGAAGGACAGGAGATGGTGGAGACTCTACACAGGACTAGAAGGACAAGAGATGGTGGAGACTCTACACAGGAATAAAAGGACAGGAGATGGTGGAGACTCTACACATGACTAGAAGGATGGGAGGTGGTGGAGACTCTACACAGGACTAGAAGGACAGGAGATGGTTGAGACTCTACAAATGACTAGAAGGACAGGAGATGGTGGAGACTCTACACAGGACTAGAAGGATGGGAGGTGGTGGAGACTCTATACAGGACTAGAAGGACAGGAGATGGTGGAGACTCTACACAGGACTAGAAGGACAAGAGATGGTGGAGACTCTACACAGGAATAAAAGGACAGGAGATGGTGGAGACTCTACACATGACTAGAAGGATGGGAGGTGGTGGAGACTCTACACAGGACTAGAAGGACAGGAGATGGTGGAGACTCTACAAATGACTAGAAGGACAGGAGATGGTGGAGACTCTATACAGGACTAGAAGGATAGGAGATGGTGGAGACTAAACAGGACTAAAAGGACAGGAGATGGTGGAGACTCTACACATGACTAGAAGGATGGGAGATGGTGGAGACTCTACACAGATTAGAGAGGGCTAAAAAACAGGAGATGGTGGAGGTTGTACAAAGGGAATTAGGAGGTTATAATATAGTATGGGGCCTGGTGGACAGGAGATGGTGTATCTACAGGAGGTGATTATATAGTATGGGGAGATAATATAGCTATAGGAGGTTATTATATAGTACAGGCTCTGGTTGGCAGGACATGATGCATCTATAAGATATTCCTACATGGCGCCTGGTGGGCAGTGGAGGATCATGGGGATTATCTCTCTTCCAATAACGTGCAGAATTTGGAGAACTTAGCGATTCTCCCCGGGGAGATGACAGGAGGATGAGATATCTCCACACCTCATTCCAAGCGGAATATCAGTGACCTCATTCCACCATGGATCAGAAACACGGGAGACGCATCCGCTGACTCACAACACGTGACACGTGAGAAAGTATCCAAAGGAAACCATCAGTAATAAGAACAACACAGGATGGAATCTTATGTAATGGATGGAGGACAAGTCACTTTCCTATTACTAGCAGGGACATCTACACAGAACTACATCCCCCACCATGATGTATCTAAACCCATTATGTGATACTCATAGAATCCACACGGTGCTACATCCCTCATCATGTATCTAATTTAACCATGTGACGGGCAGGGGACAAGTTATTTCCCTCACATTATGTGTGATACTACCTTAGATATCCATCATGTTTGTATCTAAATTTACCATGTAGTACAGTCTACATCATGAGTCAGAGTATCTAATCCTATCATGTTTGATACTCTCTCAAAGAAACAAGCTCTAGGTCCCCCCATCATGTTTGTATCTAAATTTACCATGTAGTACAGTCTACATCATGAGTCAGAGTATCTAATCCTATCATGTTTGATACTCTCTCAAAGAGACAAGCACTAGGTCCCCCCATCATGATCTTACCTGGTCTCCCCATTCCAATCTGATCCAAGTCAAATGGTTTTACAAAGTCGAAGTGTCCGGGTCGTGTTACGTTGAGTTCATCCCAAATCTTGGAGTAGAATTGTTCCAGCTGGACCTCCCGAAGGAGCGAGAGCAGCCACTCGGGCCCCTCCTCTGTCACCATCTCAGCACCTGGAGAGAACAATCCAGCCGTCAGGATAGGCGTAGTGTCCGTGACCGGAGACGAGCCGTCAGGATAGACGTAGTGTCCGTGACTGGAGAGACTCACTGAGCTATATGGTAGTGCCTTACGCCTGTTCTTGTGGTTCATCCAGGGAACAATCCGATCTATAAACAGCGGTGGTGGCGGCACACGCATCCACCGCGCTGTATACACACAACAGACTGAGTGAGAGGACACGCCTGCTCTGTGTTCTCATCTATATCCTCACGTGTAGGAAGATCAGAGACAACATGTACGGACACGAGAGGAATGAGGAAGAGACAGCAACATCACAACACACATGAATCACTGAGCCCAACACTGTTCTGTACAGTACCACTGACCCCATCACGGTCCCCTACAGTACCACTGACCCCATCACGGTCCCCTACAGTACCACTGACCCCATCACGGTCCCCTACAGTACCACTGACCCCATCACTGTCCTCTACAGTATTACTGACTCCATCACTGTTCCCTACAGTATCACTGACCCCATCACTGTCCTCTACAGTATCACTGACCCCATCACTGTCCTATACAGTACCACTGACCCCATCACTGTCCCCTACAGTACCACTGACCCCATCACTGTCCTCTACAGTATCACTGACCCCATCACTGTCCTATACAGTACCACTGACCCCATCACGGTCCCCTACAGTACCACTGACCCCATCACTGTCCTCTACAGTATCACTGACCCCATCACTGTCCTATACAGTCCCACTGACCCCATCACTGTCCCCTACAGTACCACTGACCCCATCACTGTCCTCTACAGTATCACTGACCCCATCACTGTCCTATACAGTACCACTGACCCCATCACGGTCCCCTACAGTACCATTGACCCCATCACTGTCCTATACAGTACCACTGACCCCATCACGGTCCCCTACAGTATCACTGACCCCATCACTGTCCTATACAGTACCACTGACCCCATCACGGTCCCCTACAGTACCACTGACCCCATCACTGTCCTATACAGTACCACTGACCCCATCACTGTCCTATACAGTACCACTGACCCCATCACGGTCCCCTACAGTACCACTGACCCCATCACTGTCCTATACAGTACCACTGACCCCATCACGGTCCCCTACAGTATCACTGACCCCATCACTGTCCTATACAGTACCACTGACCCCATCACGGTCCCCTACAGTACCACTGACCCCATCACGGTCCCCTACAGTATCACTGACCCCATCACTGTCCTCTACAGTATCACTGACCCCATCACTGTCCTATACAGTCCCACTGACCCCATCACTGTCCCCTACAGTACCACTGACCCCATCACTGTCCTCTACAGTATCACTGACCCCATCACTGTCCTATACAGTACCACTGACCCCATCACTGTCCCCTACAGTATCACTGACCCCATCACTGTCCTATACAGTACCACTGACCCATCACTGTCCCCTACAGTACCAATGACCCCATCACTGTCCCCTACAGTACCACTGACCCCATCACTGTCCCCTACAGTATTACTGACCCCATCACTGTTCCGTACAGTACCACTGACCCCATCACTGTCCCCTACAGTCCCACTGACCCCATCACTGTCCCCTACAGTCCCACTGACCCCATCACTGTTCCGTACAGTACCACTGACCCCATCACTGTCCCCTACAGTCCCACTGACCCCATCACTGTCCCCTACAGTCCCACTGACCCCATCACTGTCCCCTACAGTACCACTGACCCCATCACTGTCCCCTACAGTACCACTGACCCCATCACTGTCCCCTACAGTACCACTGACCCCATCACTGTCCCCTACAGTATTACTGACCCCATCACTGTTCCGTACAGTACCACTGACCCCATCACTGTCCCCTACAGTCCCACTGACCCCATCACTGTCCCCTACAATACCACTGACCCCATCACTGTCCCCTACAGTCCCACTGACCCCATCACTGTTCTGTACAGTCCCACTGACCCCATCACTGTCCCCTACAGTACCACTGACCCCATCACTGTCCCCTACAGTACCACTGACCCCATCACTGTCCCCTACAGTACCACTGACCCCATCACTGTCCCCTAAAGTACCACTGTCCCCATCACTGTTCCCTAAAGTACCACTGACCCCATCACTGTTCTGTACAGTACCACTGACCCCCATCACTGTCCCCTACAGTACCACTGACCCCATCACTGTTCTGTACAGTCCCACTGACCCTCATCACTGTCCCCTACAGTACCACTGACCCCATCACTGTTCTGTACAGTCCCACTGACCCCATCACTGTCCCCTAAAGTACCACTGACCCCATCACTGTCCCCTAAAGTACCACTGACTCCATCACTGTCCCCTACAGTATTACTGACCCCATCACTGTCCCCTACAATACCACTGACCCCATCACTGTCCCCTACAGTCCCACTGACCCCATCACTGTTCTGTACAGTCCCACTGACCCCATCACTGTCCCCTACAGTCCCACTGACCCCATCACTGTCCCCTACAGTACCACTGACCCCATCACTGTCCCCTACAGTACCACTGACCCCATCACTGTCCCCTAAAGTACCACTGTCCCCATCACTGTTCCCTAAAGTACCACTGACCCCATCACTGTTCTGTACAGTACCACTGACCCCCATCACTGTCCCCTACAGTACCACTGACCCCATCACTGTTCTGTACAGTCCCACTGACCCTCATCACTGTCCCCTACAGTACCACTGACCCCATCACTGTTCTGTACAGTCCCACTGACCCCATCACTGTCCCCTAAAGTACCACTGACCCCATCACTGTCCCCTAAAGTACCACTGACTCCATCACTGTCCCCTACAGTATTACTGACCCCATCACTGTCCCCTACAATACCACTGACCCCATCACTGTCCCCTACAGTCCCACTGACCCCATCACTGTTCTGTACAGTACCACTGACCCCATCACTGTTCTGTACAGTATAACTGACCCCATCACTGTTCTGTACAGTATCACTGACCCCATCACTGTCCCCTACAGTACCACTGACCCCATCACTGTCCCCTACAGTCCCACTGACCCCATCACTGTTCTGTACAGTACCACTGACCCCATCACTGTCCCCTACAGTCCCACTGACCCCATCACTGTTCTGTACAGTATCACTGACCCCATCACTGTCCCCTACAGTCCCACTGACCCCATCACTGTTCTGTACAGTACCACTGACCCCATCACTGTCCCCTACAGTCCCACTGACCCCATCACTGTTCTGTACAGTACCACTGACCCCATCACTGTTCTGTACAGTACCACTGACCCCATCACTGTTCTGTACAGTATCACTGACCCCATCACTGTCCCCTACAGTATCACTGACCCCATCACTGTCCTCTACAGTATCACTGACCCCATCACTGTCCTATACAGTACCACTGACCCCATCACTGTCCCCTACAGTATCACTGACCCCATCACTGTCCTATACAGTACCACTGACCCATCACTGTCCCCTACAGTACCAATGACCCCATCACTGTCCCCTACAGTACCACTGACCCCATCACTGTCCCCTACAGTATTACTGACCCCATCACTGTTCCGTACAGTACCACTGACCCCATCACTGTCCCCTACAGTCCCACTGACCCCATCACTGTCCCCTACAGTCCCACTGACCCCATCACTGTTCCGTACAGTACCACTGACCCCATCACTGTCCCCTACAGTCCCACTGACCCCATCACTGTCCCCTACAGTCCCACTGACCCCATCACTGTCCCCTACAGTACCACTGACCCCATCACTGTCCCCTACAGTACCACTGACCCCATCACTGTCCCCTAAAGTACCACTGTCCCCATCACTGTTCCCTAAAGTACCACTGACCCCATCACTGTTCTGTACAGTACCACTGACCCCCATCACTGTCCCCTACAGTACCACTGACCCCATCACTGTTCTGTACAGTCCCACTGACCCTCATCACTGTCCCCTACAGTACCACTGACCCCATCACTGTTCTGTACAGTCCCACTGACCCCATCACTGTCCCCTAAAGTACCACTGACCCCATCACTGTCCCCTAAAGTACCACTGACTCCATCACTGTCCCCTACAGTATTACTGACCCCATCACTGTCCCCTACAATACCACTGACCCCATCACTGTCCCCTACAGTCCCACTGACCCCATCACTGTTCTGTACAGTACCACTGACCCCATCACTGTTCTGTACAGTATAACTGACCCCATCACTGTTCTGTACAGTATCACTGACCCCATCACTGTCCCCTACAGTACCACTGACCCCATCACTGTCCCCTACAGTCCCACTGACCCCATCACTGTTCTGTACAGTACCACTGACCCCATCACTGTCCCCTACAGTCCCACTGACCCCATCACTGTTCTGTACAGTATCACTGACCCCATCACTGTCCCCTACAGTCCCACTGACCCCATCACTGTTCTGTACAGTACCACTGACCCCATCACTGTCCCCTACAGTCCCACTGACCCCATCACTGTTCTGTACAGTACCACTGACCCCATCACTGTTCTGTACAGTACCACTGACCCCATCACTGTTCTGTACAGTATCACTGACCCCATCACTGTCCCCTACAGTATCACTGACCCCATCACTGTTCTGTACAGTACCACTGACCCCATCACTGTTCTGTACAGTATCACTGACCCCATCACTGTTCTGTACAGTACCACTGACCCCATCACTGTTCTGTACAGTATCACAGACTCCATCACTGTCCCCTACAGTCCCACTGACCCCATCACTGTTCTGTACAGTACCACTGACCCCATCACTGTCCCCTACAGTCCCACTGACCCCATCACTGTCCCCTACAGTACCACTGACCCCATCACTGTCCCCTACAGTACCACTGACCCCATCACTGTTCTGTACAGTACCACTGACCCCATCACTGTTCTGTACAGTACCACTGACCCCATCACTGTTCTGTACAGTATCACAGACCCCATCACTGTTCTGTACAGTACCACTGACCCCATCACTGTTCTGTACAGTATCACAGACCCCATCACTGTTCTGTACAGTACCACTGACCCCATCACTGTTCTGTACAGTATCACAGACCCCATCACTGTTCTGTACAGTACCACTGACCCCATCACTGTTCTGTACAGTATCACAGACCCCATCACTGTTCTGTACAGTATCACTGACCCCATCACTGTTCTGTACAGTATCACTGACCCCATCACTGTCCCCTACAGTCCCACTGACCCCATCACTGTTCTGTACAGTATCACAGACCCCATCACTGTTCTGTACAGTATCACAGACCCCATCACTGTTCTGTACAGTATCACTGACTCCATCACTGTTCTGTACAGTATCACAGACCCCATCACTGTTCTGTACAGTATCACAGACCCCATCACTGTTCTGTACAGTACCACTGACCCCATCACTGTTCCGTACAGTATCACTGACCCCATCACTGTTCTGTACAGTATCACAGACCCCATCACTGTTCTGTACAGTATCACAGACCCCATCACTGTTTTGTACAGTATCACTGACTCCATCACTGTCACCCGTCATCCCATCCACCAGATACTGTTGCTATATGCGGGGCAGTAAAGCAGTCCTATAGCAGTGATATAATGGGGTCAGCGGGGTTAGCGAGGACGCTGTGATGTTAATTAGGAATAGTCAGTATATGAGTCATTAGTATTTCAGGCTGATTTCATGTTCCCCCGGGGCAGACGCCGCTCCCTATAAACAGGATATCAACACCAAATCCGCCAAACATCATCAGCGATCTGTGCCAGGAGCGCTGCTCCGGAGGCCTCGCCATACAAGAGCCCGATCCCATATACAACCCTACACCCCTCCATCCGCTCACCGCATACGCTACCCCATATACGCTCGCTATACTGTGCGCTGTGTACAATGTGAGCTCTCTACACAGTCTGCTCTCTATTCTTCCAGTCTCTACCCTATCCACTCTATTGTCCTATCTACTCTCCTACTTACTACCCTATCCACTCTATCTGTTCTCCCGCTCTCTATCCTATCCACTCTCTATCGTCCTCTCTATTACTCACTACCCTATCTGCTCTCTATTCTCCTGCTCTCTACCCTATCTTCCCTCTCTCAATTCTCCCACTCTTTATACTATCCCCATTCTATTGTCCTCTCTACTCTACTACTTACTATCCTATCTGCTCTCTTTTCTCTCACTCTCTCCCCTATCCCCTCTCTATTCTCCCGCTAACCTCTATCTGATCTCTATTCTCCTGCTCTCTCCCCATCCGCTCTCTATTCACCCACTCTGAACCCTATCCGCTCTCTCTGCTCTCTGTTGGTTACTGTCTCTATCATTCATTACTCAATAGCATGTGACAGGTGTGTAACACCAGGGGACATGTGCTATAGGAGTGAATGTGCCATCACAGGCGTGCACCAGGGCGCCGGCGCCGCTTTTATAAACACTTTCTAAACCTGAAATTATTTGGGTAATTTTGGAAACAACCATTGAGAGTAAGAACGCCCCATGGCGGGTGGCCGCACCCCACGCCTGTCCTCACGTGTGGTGGGTGTGCCTGGCACATCGCCCTCATCTACCAAGCCACACGTGTGTCTCTAGTGCCAGGGAACTGCTGTGTTTTCTGTTCTGTCAGTGTTCTGTACAGCCCCCATTACATGAGACGGGCGTGACACAGACGTGAGCACAGCGCGTACCGGAGGAAGACCCCGGGCAATAGAGCGAGCCATCACCTATAGGACCCCCGGGCAATAGAGCGAGCCATCACCTATAGGACCCCGGGCAACAGAGCAAGCCATCACCTATAGGACCCCCGCCAACAGAGCGAGCCATCACCTATAGGACCCCCGCCAACAGAGCGAGCCATCACCTATAGGACCCCGGGCAACAGAGCGAGCCATCACCTATAGGACCCCCGCCAACAGAGCGAGCCATCACCTATAGGACCCCGGGCAACAGAGCGAGCCATCACCTATAGGACCCCCGGCAACAGAGCGAGCCATCACCTATAGGACCCCCGGCAACAGAGCGAGCCATCACCTATAGGACCCCGGCAACAGAGCGAGCCATCACCTATAGGACCCCCGGCAACAGAGCGAGCCATCACCTATAGGACCCCGGACAACAGAGCGAGCCATCACCTATAGGACCCCCGGGCAATAGAGCGAGCCATCACCTATAGGACCCCGGGCAACAGAGCGAGCCATCACCTATAGGACCCCCGCCAACAGAGCGAGCCATCACCTATAGGACCCCGGCAACAGAGCGAGCCATCACCTATAGGACCCCCGGCAACAGAGCCAGCCATCACCTATAGGACCCCCGCCAACAGAGCGAGCCATCACCTATAGGACCCCGGCAACAGAGCGAGCCATCACCTATAGGACCCCGGGCAACAGAGCGAGCCATCACCTATAGGACCCCCGCCAACAGAGCGAGCCATCACCTATAGGACCCCCGGCAACAGAACGAGCCATCACCTATAGGACCCCCAGCAACAGAGCGAGCCATCACCTATAGGACCCCGACAACAGAGCGAGCCATCACCTATAGTACCCCCGGGCAACAGAGCGAGCCATCACCTATAGTACCCCCGGCAACAGAGCGAGCCATCACCTATAGGACCCCCGGCAACAGAGCGAGCCATCACCTATAGGACCCCCGGCAACAGAGCGAGCCATCACCTATAGGACCCCGGGCAACAGAGCGAGCCATCACCTATAGGACCCCCGCCAACAGAGCGAGCCATCACCTATAGGACCCCGGGCAACAGAGCGAGCCATCACCTATAGGACCCCCGCCAACAGAGCGAGCCATCACCTATAGGACCCCCGGCAACAGAGCGAGCCATCACCTATAGGACCCCCGCCAACAGAGCGAGCCATCACCTATAGGACCCCGGCAACAGAGCGAGCCATCAGCTACTACTATGTGAATACACACTCGAATTCCACCAGTATGGTGAACACAAAATCAGTATTACAGGGACTCACTGACTGACACATGAATACACACTCACACTCATACACACACATTTCCTCAGAAATCGCGGCCGTTGTTTCTGCGGTACTTACATAGTGCTGCAGGCTGAGGGAATCCTGGCCGGAGTGTATACACATAGTACATATATACATACTCACCGTATACACTCCGGCCAGGATCCCTAGCAGCGCCGCAAGAAACTGACATGTCATTCATTAAATAGCGGCCGCAGAAAACCCTATCAGTGCTAACTGTGGAGCGAACGGCTCCGGCCGCACGCTCCATTGTGAGCAGCGGGGAGTTCGGATGCGGGCGCGCATGGATGCACCCGCATCAGAACTCAGCGGCGCTAAAGATCATGCGGCCAGTACTGTAGTACGGATCATGGAAGGGCCGGTCTCATACTACGTGTGACCACAGTCTTGTGTATTATATGGACTTATGCTCAGTCTGTCAGCATATTACTAAGCATTACACGGATTCATACACTCACTCTGTCAGCATATTACTAAGCATTACACGGATTCATACACTCACACTGTCAGTATATTACTAAGCATTACACGGATTCATACACTCACACTGTCAGTATATTACTATGCATTACAAGGATTCGTACACTTACACTGTCAGTATATTACTAAGCATTACACGGATTCATACACTCACACTCTGTCAGTATATTACTAAGCATTACACGGATTCATACACTCACACTGTCAGTATATTACTATGCATTACAAGGATTCGTACACTTACACTGTCAGTATATTACTAAGCATTACACGGATTCATACACTCACACTCTGTCAGTATATTACTAAGCATTACACGGATTCATACACTCACACTGTCAGTATATTACTAAGCATTACACGGATTCATACACTCACACACTGTCAGTATATTACTAAGCATTACACGGATTCATACACTCACACTCTGTCAGTATATTACTAAGCATTACACGGATTCATACACTCACACTGTCAGTATATTACTAAGCATTACACGGATTCATACACTCACACACTGTCAGTATATTACTATGCATTACACGGATTCATACACTCACACACTGTCAGTATATTACTATACATTACACGGATTCGTACACTCACACTGTCAGTATATTACTATACATTACACGGATTCGTACACTCACACTGTCAGTATATTACTATACATTACACGGATTCATACACTCACACTGTCAGTATATTACTATGCATTACACGGATTCATACACTCACACTGTCAGTATATTACTAAGCATTACACGGATTCATACACTCACACTCTGTCAGTATATTACTAAGCATTACACGGATTCATACACTCACACTGTCAGTATATTACTAAGCATTACACGGATTCATACACTCACACACTGTCAGTATATTACTATGCATTACACGGATTCATACACTCACACTGTCAGTATATTACTATGCATTACACGGATTCATACACTCACACTGTCAGTATATTACTAAGCATTACACGGATTCATACACTCACACTCTGTCAGTATATTACTATACATTACACGGATTCATACACTCACACTGTCAGTATATTACTAAGCATTACACGGATTCATACACTCACACACTGTCAGTATATTACTAAGCATTACACGGATTCATACACTCACACTCTGTCAGTATATTACTATACATTACACGGATTCATACACTCACACTCTGTCAGTATATTACTAAGCATTACACGGATTCATACACTCACACTGTCAGTATATTACTAAGCATTACACGGATTCATACACTCACACACTGTCAGTATATTACTATGCATTACACGGATTCATACACTCACACACTGTCAGTATATTACTATACATTACACGGATTCGTACACTCACACTGTCAGTATATTACTATACATTACACGGATTCGTACACTCACACTGTCAGTATATTACTATACATTACACGGATTCGTACACTCACACTGTCAGTATATTACTAAGCATTACACGGATTCATACACTCACACTCTGTCAGTATATTACTAAGCATTACACGGATTCATACACTCACACTGTCAGTATATTACTAAGCATTACACGGATTCATACACTCACACACTGTCAGTATATTACTATGCATTACACGGATTCATACACTCACACACTGTCAGTATATTACTATACATTACACGGATTCGTACACTCACACTGTCAGTATATTACTATACATTACACGGATTCGTACACTCACACTGTCAGTATATTACTATACATTACACGGATTCGTACACTCACACTGTCAGTATATTACTATACATTACACGGATTCATACACTCACACTGTCAGTATATTACTATACATTACACGGATTCGTACACTTACACTGTCAGTATATTACTATGCATTACACGGATTCATACACTCACACTGTCAGTATATTACTATACATTACACGGATTCATACACTCACACTCTGTCAGTATATTACTATGCATTACACGGATTCATACACTCACTCTGTCAGTATATTACTATGCATTACACGGATTCATACACTCACACTCTGTCAGTATATTACTATACATTACACGGATTCATACACTCACACACTGTCAGTATATTACTAAGCATTATACGGATTCATACACTCACACTGTCAGTATATTACTATACATTACACGGATTCATACACTCACACTCTGTCAATATATTACTATACATTACACGGATTCATACACTCACACACTGTCAGTATATTACTATACATTACACGGATTCATACACTCACTCTGTCAGTATATTACTAAGCATTACACGGATTCATACACTCACACTGTCAGTATATTACTATACATTACACGGATTCATACACTCACACTGTCAGTATATTACTATACATTACACGGATTCATACACTCACACTGTCAGTATATTACTATGCATTACACGGATTCATACACTCACACTCTGTCAGTATATTACTAAGCATTACACGGATTCATACACTCACACTGCCAGTATATTACTATACATTACACGGATTCATACACTCACACTCTGTCAGCATATTACTATGCATTACACGGATTCATACACTCACACTGTCAGTATATTACTATGCATTACACGGATTCATACACTCACTCTGTCAGTATATTACTAAGCATTACACGGATTCATACACTCACACTCTGTCAGCATATTACTATGCATTACACGGATTCATACACTCACACTCTGTCAGCATATTACTATACATTACACAGATTCATACACTCACACTGTCAGTATATTACTATACATTACACGGATTCATACACTCACACTGTCAGTATATTACTATGCATTACACGGATTCATACACTCACACTGTCAGTATATTACTATGCATTACACGGATTCATACACTCACACTGTCAGTATATTACTATGCATTACACGGATTCATACACTCACTGTCAGTATATTACTATACATTACACGGATTCGTACACTCACACTCTGTCAGTATATTACTATACATTACACGGATTCGTACACTTACACTGTCAGTATATTACTATACATTACACGGATTCATACACTCACACTGTCAGTATATTACTATACATTACACGGATTCATACACTCACACTCTGTCAGTATATTACTATACATTACACGGATTCATACACTCACACTGTCAGTATATTACTATACATTACACGGATTCATACACTCACTGTCAGTATATTACTATACATTACACGGATTCATACACTCACTGTCAGTATATTACTATACATTACACGGATTCATACACTCACTGTCAGTATATTACTATACATTACACGGATTCATACACTCACACTGTCAGTATAATACTATGCATTACACGGATTCATACACTCACACTGTCAGTATATTACTATACATTACACGGATTCATACACTCACACTCTGTCAGTATATTACTAAGCATTACACGGATTCATACACTCACTGTCAGTATATTACTATACATTACACGGATTCATACACTTACACTCTGTCAGTATATTACTATACATTACACGGATTCGTACACTTACACTCTGTCAGTATATTACTAAGCATTACACGGATTCATACACTCACTGTCAGTATATTACTAAGCATTACACGGATTCATACACTCACTCTGTCAGTATATTACTATACATTACACGGATTCATACACTCACTCTGTCAGTATATTACTATACATTACACGGATTCATACACTCACACTGTCAGTATATTACTATACATTACACGGATTCATACACTCACTCTGTCAGTATATTACTATACATTACACGGATTCGTACACTTACACTCTGTCAGTATATTATAAAGGACTCACATGTATAGTATATGTAATGTACATGGACTCACATGTTTCCTAGTATACAGACTGAGGCCATGTTCAGACCTTGTAAGAGACCGGCCGTTCCATGACCTGGCCAGATCACGGAACGGCCGGACTCAGAAAGGGGCTGCAGTATCAGCCGGATGATCCTTAGATCTTTAGTGAGTTCTGATGCAGGTGCATCCGTGCGCATCCGAACTCCCCGCTGCTCACAATGGAGCGTACGTCCGGAGCCGCTCTCTCCACAGTGTGCACTGACAGGGTTTTCTGCCGCCGCTATTCACTGAATAAATATGTAGAAGACGGCACTTCCGTGGCGGTGGTGCTCGAGGTGAGAAAAATGTTCAGATAATAGGAAGGGTGTACACCCCTAAGCTGATGAAGGTCATGCTTGGCCGAAACGCGTCCTTGTACCATATGTGTGCTACACTACAATAAAGAAGCATAATTTACTTGGTGAGTGCCGGGCTCTTTCTATTATCTGAGCTATTCACTGAATGACATGTCAGTTTCTTGCGGCGCTGCTAGGGATCCCGGCCGGAGTGTATACATATATGTACTATGTGTATACACTCCGCCCGGATTCCCTCAGACTGCAGGTAAGTATCTGAGAAATCACGGCCAATGTTACAACTGCTGTGATTTCTGCAGAACTTACGTAGTGTGAACATAGCCTGAGTGTAAACGTGTGTAACACTAAGGGGGACATTTATCATCGGGCGTACATGGATTTTTCCGCGGAAAATGCCGATTTGCGCATTATTTTATTCGCAAATGGCCAATTTGCGAATAAAATATTCGCTAATCGGCACTTTCCACCGGGTACGCCGGGGGGCGGGGAGGGGGTGTGAAGGGGGCGGAACGGAGGGCGCGGGCTCAGAGTCCGCGTGATTCACCATCCGTTCCGCAAAAAGATACGCCGGAAACCTACTCCAGTCCTCAGCTGGCGTAGGTTTTCGGTGGTGCACACCAGAGCGTACGGGATTTATCTAGAGGCAGTCAGCCTTTACATAAATCACCGTAGCGCCGGAGATTCGGGGACATTTATAAGTCCCCTTAAGTGTGAGTTCACGTAACATATAGTAATTTAGTGTTGTACACACTCACACTCCGTCAGTATATTATAATCCATTACATGGACTCTAAGGCCCTATTCACACGTCCTGTTCCTGTCCGCAATTGCGGATCCACAATTACGGACAGAAAAATAGGACCAATGTATTTCAATGGACCCATACACACATCCGTGTTGTGTACTGGGCTGCAATCCGTTCCGCAAAAAAAAGGACAACCTCAACTGACACACCCAATACAACTCTATGGGGTCCGTATTTACGGATGCAATACGGACGAAAATTTGCCGATTGGTTACGGACTCAAATTTGCGGATTGAAAAATATACTGACGTGTGAATAACCCCTAAGGGAGATTCCTCACAGTCTTACAGTAGGAATGTCCTTTGTTGCTCATAGCAACCAATCACAGCTCAGCTTTTATGTCTCACATTGCGCTGGAAAAATGAAAGCTGAGCTGTAACTGGTCGCTATGGGAGCTGTGACTGGTCGCTATGGGAGCTGTGACTGGTCGCTATGGGAGCTGTGACTGGTCGCTATGGGAGCTGTGACTGGTCGCTATGGGAGCTGTGACTGGTCGCTATGGGAGCTGTGACTGGTCGCTATGGGAGCTGTGACTGGTCGCTATGGGAGCTGTGACTGGTCGCTATGGGAGCTGTGACTGGTCGCTATGGGAGCTGTGACTGGTCGCTATGGGAGCTGTGACTGGTCGCTATGGGAGCTGTGACTGGTCGCTATGGGAGCTGTGACTGGTCGCTATGGGAGCTGTGACTGGTCACTATGGGAGCTGTGACTGGTCACTATGGGAGCTGTGACTGGTCGCTATGGGAGCTGTGACTGGTCGCTATGGGAGCTGTGACTGGTCACTATGGGAGCTGTGACTGTATGGGAGCTGTGACTGGTTACTATGGGAGCTGTGACTGGTTACTATGGGAGCTGTGACTGGTCACTATGGGAGCTGTGACTGTATGGGAGCTGTGACTGGTTACTATGGGAGCTGTGACTGGTTACTATGGGAGCTGTGACTGGTTACTATGGGAGCTGTGACTGGTCACTATGGGAGCTGTGACTGGTCACTATGGGAGCTGTGACTGGTCACTATGGGAGCTGTGACTGGTCACTATGGGAGCTGTGACTGTATGGGAGCTGTGACTGGTCGCTATGGGAGCTGTGACTGGTCGCTATGGGAGCTGTGACTGGTCGCTATGGGAGCTGTGACTGGTCGCTATGGGAGCTGTGACTGGTCGCTATGGGAGCTGTGACTGGTCGCTATGGGAGCTGTGACTGGTCGCTATGGGAGCTGTGACTGGTCGCTATGGACAACAGAGAATCTTATTATAGCGCAATAAATCTCCCCCTCAGCCTGTATAAGATTATTTATTACATGCACTCACACTCAGCCTGTATTCTATTATCTATTATAGATTCGGGAGGCCTTCCGGGCACACTCACTCTGGGGCTGTATACAGATACCGGGAGGCCTGCCGGGCACACTCACACTGGGGCTGTATACAGATACCGGGAGGCCTTCCGGGCACACTCACACTGGGGCTGTATACAGATACCGGGAGGCCTGCCGGGCACACTCACACTGGGGCTGTATACAGATACCGAGGCCTGCCGGGCACACTCACACTGGGGCTGTATACAGATACCGAGGCCTGCCGGGCACACTCACACTGGGACTGTATACAGATACCAGAGATTAAGAGCCTGGAGTGTACACTCACACTCACCATTTCCACACAATGGAGCGGAGGTGTGAGGTGAGAGCAGCCACATTTACATGATAAGAGGGCGACTTCCCACAACCCAATCACATGGGGACCACAACCCCCCACATACACCGAGACCATCCATGTGGTGACCCCCACCCAAGTCTTACCCGGCAGCCATGGCACGATTGTGTGACCTCACCCACCCAGACCCCCATATCCCACCATGTATAGCACATAGACACTCACCTGCGAGACGGCCAAAGAGAAGGCGAGCAGTCTGAATCCACACCAGGGTGGCTGTCTCCTGAGGTCTGCTTAGAGTGTCTGATGGCCCCAGTGTGCACTCTCAATGTATGCGCCCCTCCTGTATCTGTGTGCACTCTATTAGACTCCCCCTTCTCTATGTGCACTCTATTAGACTCCCCCTTCTCTATGTGCACTCTATTAGACTCCCCCTTCTCTATGTGCACTCTATTAGACTCCCCCTATCTCTGTGTGCACTCTATTAGACTCCCCCTATCTCTGTGTGCACTCTATTAGACTCCCCCTTCTCTATGTGCACTCTATTAGACTCCCCCTATCTCTGTGTGCTGTCTACCCTCCTCTGTCTCTGGGTTGTGTGTACAGGACAGTCTCGGTGACATATATTTATACCTGTGATCTCTTCCCGGCTCCGCGCTCTCTCCTCCTTCTTCATTCTCCTGTGACCACAGCCTGTAGCTCCAGCCTCTCGTGTCCTCAGTCACCGCCTGTCTATATGACGCTGCCAGGCGCTCTCTATTGCTGGCTGGATCAGAGCCTTAGCTCTCTCTTTTATTAACAAATCTTGGTGTCTCTCTCGGTGCACAGTCTGTGGGTGTCTCTCTCGGTGCACAGTCTGTGGGTGTCTCTCTCGGTGCACAGTCTGTGGGTGTCTCTCTCGGTGCACGGTCTGTGGGTGTCTCTCTCGGTGCACAGTCTGTGGGTGTCTCTCTCGGTGCACGGTCTGTGGGTGTCTCTCTCGGTGCACGGTCTGTGGGTGTCTCTCTCGGTGCACGGTCTGTGGGTGTCTCTCTCGGTGCACAGTCTGTGGGTGTCTCTCTCGGTGCACGGTCTGTGGGTGTCTCTCTCGGTGCACAGTCTGTGGGTGTCTCTCTCGGTGCACGGTCTGTGGGTGTCTCTCTCGGTGCACGGTCTGTGGGTGTCTCTCTCGGTGCACGGTCTGTGGGTGTCTCGGTGCACAGTCTGTGGGTGTCTCTCTCGGTGCACAGTCTGTGGGTGTCTCTCTCGGTGCACGGTCTGTGGGTGTCTCTCTCGGTGCACGGTCTGTGGGTGTCTCTCTCGGTGCACAGTCTGTGGGTGTCTCTCTCGGTGCACAGTCTGTGGGTGTCTCTCGGTGCACAGTCTGTGGGTGTCTCTCGGTGCACAGTCTGTGGGTGTCTCTCGGTGCACAGTCTGTGGGTGTCTCTCGGTGCACAGTCTGTGGGTGTCTCTCGGTGCACAGTCTGTGGGTGTCTCTCGGTGCACAGTCTGTGGGTGTCTCTCGGTGCACAGTCTGTGGGTGTCTCTCGGTGCACAGTCTGTGGGTGTCTCTCTCGGTGCACAGTCTGTGGGTGTCTCTCGGTGCACAGTCTGTGGGTGTCTCTCGGTGCACAGTCTGTGGATGTCTCTCGGTGCACAGTCTGTGGATGTCTCTCTCGGTGCACGGTCTGTGGGTGTCTCTCTCGGTGCACGGTCTGTGGGTGTCTCTCTCGGTGCACAGTCTGTGGGTGTCTCTCTCGGTGCACGGTCTGTGGGTGTCTCTCTCGGTGCACAGTCTGTGGGTGTCTCTCTCGGTGCACAGTCTGTGGGTGTCTCTCTCGGTGCACAGTCTGTGGGTGTCTCTTGTGCACGGTCTGTGGGTCTCCCTCTATGTAGTCTCTTGGAATCTGTGCTCCAGGTCTCTCTCTCTCTCTCTTGGTGTGTGTCTCAGTCTCTGTGCTGTAGACCTCTGTCTCTCTCTCTCTGTCTCCTGGTGTATGTCTCTCGGTATCTGTGCTGTAGGCCTCTGTCTCTCTCCTGGTGTGTCTCTCGGTATCTGTGCTGTAGGTCTCTCTCTCTCTCCTGGTGTCTCTCTGTCTCTCTCCTGGTGTGACCAGTCTGATCACCTGTACCTGTCCCTCCCTGTAATGTGACACTGGTCCCAGCCCCCAGCCCAGCACTGTCCCCCACCCCCCACACAGGCCTCTGCAGGGGAGTGTCAGCTCTTGGGGTCAGCATTGTCTCATATAAGAAGCAGTGAGGCCTCCCCAGCAGTAGAGTGTCAGCTCCTGGGGTTAGAGGCCTCCCCAGCAGTAGAGTGTCAGCTCCTGGGGTTAGAGGCCTCCCAGCAGTAGAGTGTCAGCTCCTGGGGTTAGAGGCCTCCCCAGCAGTAGAGTGTCAGCTCCTGGGGTTAGAGGCCTCCGCAGCAGTAGAGTGTCAGCTCCTGGGGTTAGAGGCCTCCCCAGCAGTAGAGTGTCAGCTCCTGGGGTTAGAGGCCTCCCAGCAGTAGAGTGTCAGCTCCTGGGGTTAGAGGCCTCCCAGCAGTAGAGTGTCAGCTCCTGGAGTTAGAGGCCTCCGCAGCAGTAGAGTGTCAGCTCCTGGGGTTAGAGGCCTCCGCAGCAGTAGAGTGTCAGCTCCTGGGGTTAGAGGCCTCCCCAGCAGTAGAGTGTCAGCTCCTGGGGTTAGAGGCCTCCCCAGCAGTAGAGTGTCAGCTCCTGGGGTTAGAGGCCTCCGCAGCAGTAGAGTGTCAGCTCCTGGGGTTAGAGGCCTCCCCAGCAGTAGAGTGTCAGCTCCTGGGCTCAGCATTCTCTCCTATAAGAAGCAGTAAGGCCTGACAGCTGTATCCGCCATTTTATTCCACTGTAGATGATGTAGCGATCAGCACTGATCCTCAGAGGAGGCACTCCGCCTGACGTACCTGCCGGGGGAGAAGAGATTACAGCCAATATAACCAGATATAATAATACGGAAATAGTATCATAGTATGGAGGGGTTGCAGGTCACATTATCAGTGGGTGATGTCATGTTATGGGGTTCCAGGTCACGTTATGAGGGGTTGAGGTCATGTCATGGGGTTCCAGGTCACGTTATCAGGGGGTGATGTCATGTCATGAGGTGCCAGGTCACGTTATGTGGGGTTGAGGTCATGTCATGGGGTTCCAGGTCACGTTAGCAGGGGGTGAGGTCACGTTATCAGGAGGTGAGGTCACGTTATTGGGTTCCAGATTATGTTATCAGGGGGTGAGGTGATGTTATGGGGTTCCAGGTCACATTATGAGGGGTTTAGGTCATGTCATAGAGTTCCATGTCACGTTATCGGGGGTAAGGTCATGTTATGGGGTTCCAGGTTACGTTATCAGGGGGTGAGGTGATGTTATGGGGTTCCAGGTCATGTTATTCTGGGTTTAGGTCATGTCATAGAGTTCCATGTCACGTTATCAGGGGGTAAGGTCATGTCATGGGGTTCCAGGTTACGTTATCAAGGGGTGAGGTCATGTCATGGGGTTCCAGATTATGTTATCAGGGGGTGAGGTCACGTTATCAGGGGGTGAGATCACGTTATCAGGGGGTGAGGTTACGTTATGGGGTACCAGATCACGTTATCAAGGGGTGAGGTCACGTTATGTGGTTCCAGGTCACGTTATGAGGGAGTGAGGTTATGTTATGGGGGTTCCAGGTCATGTTATCAGGGGTTGAGGTCAAGTCATGGGGTTCCAAGTCACGTTATCAGGGGGTAAGGTCATGTCATGGGGTTCCAGGTTACATTATAAGGGGTGAGGTCATGTCATGGGGTTCCAGGTCACGTTATGAGAGGGTGAGGTCATGTCATGGGGTTCCAGGTCAAGTTATCAGGGGGTGAGGTCATGTTATGGGGTTCCAGGTCAAATTATCAGGGGGGTGACGTCATGTTATGGGGTTCCAGGTCACGTTATCAGGGGGTGAGGTCATGTCATGGGGTTCCAGGTTACGTTATAAATGGGTTGAGGTCATGTCCTGGGGTTCCAGGTCACGTTATGAGGGGGTATGGTCATGCCCTGGGGTTCCAGCTCACGTTATCAGGGTGTGAGGTCATGTCATGGGGTTCCAGGTCACGTTATCAGGGTGTGAGGTCATGTCATGGGGTTCCAGGTCACGTTATCAGGGGGTGAGGTCATGTCATGGGGTTCCAGGTCACGTTATCAGGGGGTGAGGTCATGTTATGGGGTTCCAGGTCAGGTTATCAGGGGGTGAGGTCATGTCATGGGCTTCCAGGACACGTTATGAGGGGGTGAGGTCATGTCATGGGGTTCCAGGTCACGTTATCAGGGGGTGAGGTCATGTTATGGGGTTCCAGGTCAAATTATCAGGGGGTGATGTCATGTTATGGGGTTCCAGGTCACGTTATGAGGGGGTGATGTAATGTCATGGGGTGCCAGGTCACGTTATGTGGGGGTGAGGTCATGTCATTGGGTTCCAGGTCACGTTATCAGGGGTTGAGGTCATGTCATGGGGTTCCAGGTCACGTTATCAGGGGGTGAGGTCATGTCATGGGGTGCCAGGTCACGTTATGTGGGGGTGAGGTCATGTCATGGGGTTCCAGGTCACGTTATCAGGGGGTGAGGTCACGTTATTGGGTTCCAGATTATGTTATCAGGGGTTGAGGTCATGTCATGGGGTTCCAGGTCACGTTAGCAGGGGGTGAGGTCACGTTATCAGGAGGTGAGGTCACGTTATTGGGTTCCAGATTATGTTATCAGGGGGTGAGGTTATGTCATGGGGTTCCAGGTTACGTTATCAGGGGGTGAGGTGATGTTATGGGGTTCCAGGTCATGTTATTCTGGGTTTAGGTCATGTCATAGAGTTCCATGTCACGTTATCAGGGGGTAAGGTCATGTCATGGGGTTCCAGGTTACGTTATCAAGGGGTAAGGTCATGTCATGGGGTTCCAGATCATGTTATCAGGGGGTGAGGTGTGAGGTCATATCATGGGGTTCCAGGTCACGTTATCAGAGGGTGAGGTCACGTTATCAGGGGGTGAGATCACATTATCAGGGGGTGAGATTACGTTATGGGTTACCAGATCACGTTATCAAGGGGTGAGGTCACGTTATGTGGTTCCAGGTCACGTTATGAGGGAGTGAGGTCATGTTATGGGGGTTCCAGGTCATGTTATCAGGGGGTGAGGTCAAGTCATGGGGTTCCAAGTGACGTTATCAGGGGGTAAGGTCATGTCATGGGGTTCCAGGTTACATTATAAGGGGTGAGGTCATGTCATGGGGTTCCAGGTCACGTTATGAGGGGGTAAGGTCATGTCATGGGGTTCCAGGTCACGTTATGAGGGGGTAAGGTCATGTCATGGGGTTCCAGGTCACGTTATCAGGGGGTGAGGTCATGTCATGGGGTTCCAGGTCACGTTATGAGGGGGTAAGGTCATGTCATGGGGTTCCAGGTCACGTTATCAGGGGGTGAGGTCATGTTATGGGGTTCCAGGTCACGTTATCAGGGGGTGAGGTCATGTTATGTGTTTCCAGGTCAAATTATCAGGGGGTGACGTCATGTTATGGGGTTCCAGGTCACGTTATCAGGGGGTGAGGTCATGTCATGGGGTTCCAGGTCACGTTATCAGGGGGTGAGGTCATGTTATGTGTTTCCAGGTCAAATTATCAGGGGGTGACGTCATGTTATGGGGTTCCAGGTCACGTTATCAGGGGGTGAGGTCATGTCATGGGGTTCCAGGTTACATTATAAAGGGGTTGAGGTCATGTCCTGGGGTTCCAGGTCACGTTATCAGGGGGTGAGGTCATGCCCTGGGGTTCCAGCTCACATTATCAGGGTGTGAGGTCATGTCCTGGGGTTCCAGGTCACGTTATCAGGGTGTGAGGTCATGTCATGGGGTTCCAGGTCACGTTATCAGGGGGTGAGGTCATGTCATGGGGTTCCAGGTCACGTTATCAGGGGGTGGGGTCATGTTATGGGGTTCCAGGTCACGTTATGAGGGAGTGAGGTCATGTTATGGGGGTTCCAGGACACGTTATGAGGGGGTGAGGTCATGTTATGTGTTTCCAGGTCAAATTATCAGGGGGTGACGTCATGTTATGGGGTTCCAGGTCACGTTATCAGGGGGTGAGGTCATGTCATGGGGTTCCAGGTTACATTATAAAGGGGTTGAGGTCATGTCCTGGGGTTCCAGGTCACGTTATCAGGGGGTGAGGTCATGCCCTGGGGTTCCAGGTCACGTTATCAGGGTGTGAGGTCATGTCCTGGGGTTCCAGGTCACGTTATCAGGGTGTGAGGTCATGTCATGGGGTTCCAGGTCACGTTATCAGGGGGTGAGGTCATGTCATGGGGTTCCAGGTCACGTTATCAGGGGGTGGGGTCATGTTATGGGGTTCCAGGTCACGTTATGAGGGAGTGAGGTCATGTTATGGGGGTTCCAGGACACGTTATGAGGGGGTGAGGTCATGTCATGGGGTTCCAGGTCACGTTATCAGGGGGTGAGGTCATGTCATGGGGTTCCAGGTCACGTTATCAGGGGGTGAGGTCATGTTATGGGGTTCCAGGTCAAATTATCAGGGGGTGACGTCATGTTATGGGGTTCCAGGTCACGTTATCAGGGGGTGAGGTCATGTCATGGGGTTCCAGGTCACGTTATCAGGGGGTGAGGTCATGTCATGGGGTGCCAGGTCACGTTATGTGGGGGTGAGGTCATGTCATGGGGTTCCAGGTCACATTATCAGGGGGTGAGGTCATGTCATGGAGTTCCAGGTCACGTTATGAGGGGGTGAGGTCATGTCATGGGGTTCCAGGTCACGTTATCAGGGGGTGAGGTCATGTCATGGGGTTCCAGGTCACATTATCAGGGGGTGAGGTCATGTTATGGGGTTCCAGGTCACATCAGGGGGCGAGGTCATGTTATGGGGTTCCAGGTCACATCAGGGGGTGAGGTCATGTTATGGGGTTCCAGGTCACATTATCAGGGGGTAAGGTCATGTTATGGGGTTCCAGGTCACGTTATCAGGGGGTGAGGTCATGTTATGGGGTTCCAGGTCACATTATCAGGGGGTAAGGTCATGTTATGGGGTTCCAGGTCACGTTATCAGGGGGTGAGGTCATATCATGGGGTTCCAGGTCACGTTATCAGGGGGTAAGGTCATGTGATGAGATGACTTGATGTTCTTGATGTGTTGTTGCCGGCACATGAGCGGCACGTTTGTATGTGATGCTGCCTGTACGCGGTGTCCCCTGTACACAGGCGCGGCTCCTCTACTGTACTTCCTGCACTGCAGCACATTCCTCCTCACACTGTACTCAGCGGGAATTACATAAGAGAGAAAGATCAACCCGTCCGACCAGGAAGTGTTACAACACGCATCAGTACATACTGTCACCATACACTGCCCGGAACCCCGTACTGTAATCACACCGACCAGGACATACGACTGTCATCATACACTGCCCGGAACCCCATACTGTAATCACACCGACCAGGACATACGGCTGTCACCATACACTGCCCGGAACCCCATACTGTAATCACACCGACCAGGACATACGACTGTCACCATACAGCGCTGCCCGGAACCCCGTACTGTAATCACACCGACCAGGACATACGACTGTCACCATACACTGCCCGGAACCCTGTACTGTAATCACACCGACCAGGACATACGACTGTCACCATACACTGCCCGGAACCCTGTACTGTAATCACACCGACCAGGACATACGACTGTCACCATACAGCGCTGCCCGGAACTCTGTACTGTAATCACACCGACCAGGACATACGACTGTCACCATACACTGCCCGGAACTCTGTACTGTAATCACACCGACCAGGACATACGACTGTCACCATACACTGCCCGGAACTCTGTACTGTAATCACACCGACCAGGACATACGACTGTCACCATACACTGCCCGGAACCCTGTACTGTAATCACACCGACCAGGACATACGACTGTCATCATACACTGCCCGGAACCCTGTACTGTAATCACACCGACCAGGACATACGACTGTCATCATACACTGCCCGGAACCCCGTACTGTAATCACACCGACCAGGACATACGACTGTCACCATACACTGCCCGGAACCCCGTACTGTAATCACACCGACCAGGACATACGACTGTCACCATACACTGCCCGGAACCCTGTACTGTAATCACACCGACCAGGATATATGACTGTCACCATATACTGCCCGGAACCCTGTACTGTAATCACACCGACCAGGACATACGACTGTCACCATACACTGCCCGGAACCCTGTACTGTAATCACACCGACCAGGATATATGACTGTCACCATATACTGCCCGGAACCCTGTACTGTAATCACACCGACCAGGACATACGACTGTCACCATACACTGCCCGGAACCGCCCTCACCCCTGCTGACTATAAGATCCTGGACCCGACAGTCTTGATACTTACTCACAACAACAGATGATGATTCCTACAGGAAGTGACAGCAGGGAGCAGAGGAGCAGCAGCCGCACACTCTCATACATGGTCCTGGTCCCTGCACCAGCGAGAGAGAGTGTGAGCTCCCGGGGTCAGGGATGATGGGAGTGATGATGCATTGTGTGATGATGAGGATGGTCAGTGTCACCTGGGTAACAAGTCTCCTGGTCCCAGCAAGGCATCCAGCGGAGCCGACACAGCGAGCAGTTCATGGCCAACGTCCTCTTATCTGAGAAGAGACATCACATCCTCTACTCCACTCTCCTCCAGAGCTGCACTCACTATTCTGCTGTTACATCATGTCTAATCCTCCAGAGCTGCACTCACTATTCTGCTGTTACATCATGTCTGATCCTCCAGAGCTGCACTCACTATTCTGCTGTTACATCATGTCTCACTATCCTCCAGAGCTGCACTCACTATTCTGCTGTTACATCCTGTCTCATCCTCCAGAGCTGCACTCACTATTCTGCAGTTACATTCTGTCTCATCCTCCAGAGCTGCATTGACTATTCTGCTGTTACATCCTGTCTCATCCTCCAGAGCTGCACTCACTATTCTGCTGTTACATCAGGTCTCATCCTCCAGAGCTGCACTCACTATTCTGCTGTTATGTCTCATCCTCCAGAGCTGCACTCACTATTCTGCTGTTACATCATGTCTCCTCCTCCAGAGCTGCACTCACTATTCTGCTGTTACATCCTGTCTCATCCTCCAGAGCTGCACTCACTATTCTGCTGTTACATCATGTCTCATCCTCCAGAGCTGCACTCACTGTTCTGCTGTTACATCATGTCTCCTCCTCCAGAGCTGCACTCACTATTCTGCTGTTACATCATGGCTCATCCTCCAGAGCTGCACTCACTATTCTGCTGTTACATCCTGTCTCATCCTCCAGAGCTGCACTCACTATTCTGCTGTTACATCATGGCTCATCCTCCAGAGCTGCACTCACTGTTCTGCTGTTACATCATGTCTCCTCCTCCAGAGCTGCACTCACTATTCTGCTGTTATGTCTCATCCTCCAGAGCTGCACTCACTGTTCTGCTGTTACATCATGTCTCCTCCTCCAGAGCTGCACTCACTATTCTGCTGTTACATCCTGTCTCAGATCAGGGAAGGGGCCCAGGTCAGCTGACATTTTCTCCACCCCCATTTATATAGACTGCATTACAGGTGACACATAGTGGGCTGCAGCTGTAATGACAGGTGACTACTAGCAGAGGGCGCTGGGTGCGGCTGGTCACTGTGTGAGGTAATTGGCAGCTAAGGGCCCTTTTACACGGAAAGATTATATGACAGATTATCTGCCAAAGATTTGAAGCCAAAGCCAGGAATCGACTGTAAACAGAGATCAGGTAATAAAGGAAAGCCTAAGATTTCTCTTTTCAAACCCATTCCTGGTTTTGGCTTCAAATCTTTGGCAGATAATCTTTCTGTGTAAAAGGGCCCTTAGGCGACAAGTATCAAACTGGGAAAGTGCCCACAGCAACCAATCACAGCTCAGCTTTCATTTTACCAGAGCTGAGCTGTGGTTGGTTGCCATGCAAGCTGGTATTCAGTTATTATGGGAGCTTTGATTGGGTTGCTATGGGAGCTGGGATTGGGTTGCTATGGGAGCTAGGATTGGGTTGCTATAGGAGCTGGGATTGGGTTGCTATGGGAGCTAGGATTGGGTTGCTATAGGAGCTGGGATTGGGTTGCTATAGGAGCTGGGATTGGGTTGCTGTTAGAATTGGGATTGGGTTGCTATGGGAGCTGGGATTGGGTTGCTATGGGAGCTGGGATTGGGTTGCTGTTAGAATTGGGATTGGGTTGCTATGGGAGCTAGGATTGGGTTGCTATGGGAGCTAAAATTGGGTTGCTGTTAAAGTTGGGATTGGGTTGCTATGGGAGCTGGGATTGGGTTGCTATGGGAACTGGGATTGGGTTGCTATGGGAGCTGGGATTGGGTTGCTATGGGAGCTGGGATTGGGTTGCTATGGGAGCTGGGATTGGGTTGCTATGGGAGCTGGGATTGGGTTGCTATGGGCAGTTTACACCAGTTTAAATTTCATGGTTGGATAAATCTGGGCCTAGTGTACGGCCACGCCTATATGAAACGCTCCACCTGCTACAACGGACAAGGGACGTACTTACTGCAGACCGGGGGGCAGAGGGCTGTGGAGAAGCGAGACGAACACAGATTAATTCTCTGCAGTCCTGTGTAAGCCCCTCCCCCACAGTCTCACATGAAGCCCCTCCCCCACAGTCTCATGTGAAGTCCCTCCCCCCACAGTCTCACGTAAAGCCCCTCCCCCACAATCTCACATGAAGCCCCTCCCCCACACTGTCATGTGAAGCCCCTCCCCCACAGTCTCATGTGAAGCCCCTACCTTACAGTCTCATGTGACGCCCCTCCCCCACAGTCTCATGTGAGGCCCCTCCCCCACAGTCTCACGTGAAGCCCCTCCCCCACAGTCTCACATGAAGCCCCTCCCCCACAGTCTCATGTGAACCCCCTTCCCCACAGTCTCACGTAAAGCCCCTTCCCCTCAGTGTCACGTAAAGCCCCTCCCCCACAGTCTCATGTGAAGCCCCTCCCCCACAGTCTCATGTGAACCCCCTTCCCCACAGTCTCATGTGAAGCCCCTCCCCCACAGTCTCATGTGAAGCCCCTCCCCCACAGTCTCATGTCAAGCCCCTCCCCCACAGTCTCATGTCAAGCCCCTCCCCCACAGTCTCATGTCAAGCCCCTCCCCCACAGTCTCATGTCAAGCCCCTCCCCCACAGTCTCATGTGAAGCCCCTCCCCCACAGTCTCATGTGAAGCCCCTCCCCCACAGTCTCATATGAAGCCCCTCCCCCACAGTCTCATGTGAAGCCCCTCCCCAACAGTCCCATGTGAAGCCCCTCCCCCACAGTCTCATATGAAGCCCCTCCCCACAGTCTCAAGTCAAGCCCTTCCCCCACAGTCTCATGTGAAGCCCCTCCCCCACAGTCTCATATGAAGCCCCTCCCCCACAGTCTCATGTGAAGCCCCTCCCCAACAGTTCTATGTGAAGCCCCTCCCCCACAGTCCCATATGAAGCCCCTCCCCACAGTCTCATGTCAAGCCCTTCTCCTACAGTCTCACGATTCCCCTCCCCTGCAGTCTTTTGTGAAGCCCCCCTCCATGGTCTTGCGTGAAGCCCCTCCCCCACAGTCTCACGTGAAGCCCCTTCCCCTCAGTCTCACGTAAAGCCCCTCCCCCGCAGTCTCCTGTGAAGCCCCTCCCCCGCAGTCTCCTGTGAAGCCCCTCCCCCGCAGTCTCATGTGAAGCCCCTCCCCCACAGTCTCATGTGAAGCCCCTCCCCCACAGTCTCATGTGAAGCCCCTCCCCCACAGTCTCACGTGAAGCCCCTCCCCCACAGTCTCATATGAAGCCCCTCCCCCACAGTCTCATGTGAAGCCCCTCCCCAACAGTCCCATGTGAAGCCCCTCCCCCACAGTCTCATATGAAGCCCCTCCCCACAGTCTCATGTCAAGCCCCTCCCCCACAGTCTCATATGAAGCCCTTCCCCACAGTCCCATGTGAAGCCCCTCCCCCACAGTCTCATATGAAGCCCCTCCCCACAGTCTCATGTCAAGCCCTTCTCCTACAGTCTCACGATTCCCCTCCCCCAAAGTTCCATGTGAAGCCCCTCCCCTGCAGTCTTTTGTGAAGCCCCTCTCCATGGTCTTGCGTGAAGCCCCTCCCCCACAGTCCCACGTGAAGCCCCTCCCCCACAGTCCCACGTGAAGCCCCTCCCCCACAGTCCCACGTGAAGCCCCTCCCCCACAGTCTGTACCTTCCTTGGTGTATTCCATCAGCTTCACCTCATGGAGCCAGTCCCAGTAGGCCGCGATTCCCAGCCGGTCCCGGGTGATCTCTGTGGGGGCAGAGTATCAGGGTTACTGTGTGGTTGGTGACCCCCCTTATCCTCCGCCACCCTGTGTCCCCCTGCTGCCCCTCCATGGTGGTCCCCTATGCTGGGGTATTCTCCCCTCCTATACTCCTAAACAAGGTGTGATGTGCAGGGCACCAGGAGCCCCAGTCCATGTTGATGTATATAATATGCAGCACACACAACACTGAGGGGATTGCGGGGGTGGGGTGTGTACACTGGGGGGTCAAATAGGTTTAACATGTACATGCTTGGGGTGCGGGTATGACATGAATATGCTGGGGGTCAAATAGGTTTAACATGTACATGCTTGGGGTGCGGGTATGAAATGTATATGCTGGGGGTGGGGGTATGACATGTATATGCTGGGGGTGCGGGTATGACATGTATATGCTGGGGGTGCGGGTATGACATGTATATGCTGGGGGTGGGGGTATGACATGTATATGCTGGGGGTGGGGGTATGACATGTATATGCTGGGGGTGGGGGTATGACATGTATATGCTGGGGGTGGGGGTATGACATGTATATGCTGGGGGGTCAAATAGGTTTAACATGTACATGCTTGGGGTGCGGGTATGAAATGTATATGCTGGGGGTGCGGGTATGACAAGTATATGCTGGGGGGTCAAATAGGTTTAACATGTACATGCTTGGGGTGCGGGTATGAAATGTATATGCTGGGGGTGCGGGTATGACATGTATATGCTGGGGGTGCGGGTATGACATGTATATGCTGCGGGTGGAGGTATGACATGTATATGCTGGGGGTGGGGGTATGACATGTATATGCTGGGGGTGGAGGTATGACATGTATATGCTGGGGGTGGGGGTATGACATGTATATGCTGGGGGTGGGGGTATGATATGTATATGCTGGGGGTGGAGGTATGACATGTATATGCGGGGGGTGCGGGTATGACATGTATATGCTGGGGGTGGAGGTATGACATGTATATGCTGGGGGTGGGAGTATTACATGTATTTGCTGGGGGTGGAGGTATGACATGTATATGCGGGGGGTGCGGGTATGAAATGTATATGCTGGGGGTGGGGGTATTACATGTATATGCTGGGGGTGGGGGTATGACATGTATATGCTGGGGGTGCGGGTATGACATGTATATGCTGGGGGTGCGGGTATGAAATGTATATGCTGGGGGTGCGGGTATGACAAGTATATGCTGGGGGTGGGGGTATTACATGTATATGCTGGGGGTGGGGGTATGACAAGTATATGCTGGGGGTGGGGGTATGACATGTATATGCTGGGGGTGGAGGTATGACATGTATATGCTGGGGGGTCAAATAGGTTTAACATGTACATGCTTGGGGTGCGGGTATGAAATGTATATGCTGGGGGTGGAGGTATGACATGTATATGCTGGGGGTGGGGGTATGACATGTATATGCTGGGGGTGGAGGTATGACATGTATATGCGGGGGGTGCGGGTATGACATGTATATGCTGGGGGTATTACATGTATATGCTGGGGGTGGGGGTATGACATGTATATGCTGGGGGTGCGGGTATGACATGTATATGCTGGGGGTGGAGGTATGACATGTATATGCGGGGGGTGGGGGTATGACATGTATATGCTGGGGGTGGAGGTATGACATGTATATGCTGGGGGTGCGGGTATGACATGTATATGCTGGGGGTGGAGGTATGACATGTATATGCTGGGGGTGCGGGTATGACATGTATATGCTGGGGGTGGAGGTATGACATGTATATGCTGGGGGTGGGGGTATGACAAGTATATGCTGGGGGTGCGGGTATGACAAGTATATGCTGGGGGTGCGGGTATGACATGTATATGCTGGGGGGTCAAATAGGTTTAACATGTACATGCTTGGGGTGCAGATATGACAAGTATATGCTGGGGGTGCGGGTATGACATGTATATGCTGGGGGTGCGGGTATGACATGTATATGCTGGGGGTGCGGGTATGACATGTATATGCTGGGGGTATGACATGTATATGCTGGGGGTGGGGGTATGACATGTATATGCTGGGGGTGCGGGTATGACATGTATATGCTGGGGGTGGGGGTATGACATGTATATGCTGGGGGGTGCGGGTATGACATGTATATGCTGGGGGTGCGGGTATGACATGTATATGCTGGGGGTGGAGGTATGACATGTATATGCTGGGGGTGCGGGTATGACATGTATATGCTGGGGGGTGCGGGTATTACATGTATATGCTGGGGGGTCAAATAGGTTTAACATGTACATGCTTGGGGTGCAGATATGACAAGTATATGCTGGGGGTGGGGGTATGACATGTATATGCTGGGGGTGCGGGTATGACATGTATATGCTGGGGGTGGAGGTATGACATGTATATGCTGGGGGTGGAGGTATGACATGTATATGCAGGGGGTGCGGGTATTACATGTATATGCTGGGGGTGGGGGTATTACATGTATATGCTGGGGGTATGACATGTATATGCTGGGGGTGGGGGTATGACATGTATATGCTGGGGGTGCGGGTATGACATGTATATGCTGGGGGTGCGGGTATTACATGTATATGCTGGGGGTGGGGGTATGACATGTATATGCTGGGGGTGGAGGTATGACATGTATATGCTGGGGGTGCGGGTATGACAAGTATATGCTGGGGGTGGGGGTATGACGTGTATATGCTGGGGGTGCGGGTATGACATGTATATGCTGGGGGTGCGGGTATGACATGTATATGCTGGGGGTGCGGGTATGACATGTATATGCTGGGGGTGGGGGTATGACATGTATATGCGGGGGGTGCGGGTATTACATGTATATGCTGGGGGTGCGGGTATTACATGTATATGCTGGGGGTATGACATGTATATGCTGGGGGTGGGGGTATGACATGTATATGCTGGGGGTGGGGGTATGACATGTATATGCTGGGGGTGCGGGTATTACATGTATATGCTGGGGGTGCGGGTATGACATGTATATGCTGGGGGTGCGGGTATGACATGTATATGCTGGGGGTGGGGGTATGACATGTATATGCGGGGGGTGCGGGTATTACATGTATATGCTGGGGGTGCGGGTATTACATGTATATGCTGGGGGTGCGGGTATTACATGTATATGCTGGGGGTGCGGGTATTACATGTATATGCTGGGGGTTCGGGTATGACATGTATATGCTGTGGGTGCGGGTATGACATGTATATGCTGGGGGTGGGGGTATGACATGTATATGCGGGGGGTGCGGGTATTACATGTATATGCTGGGGGTGCGGGTATTACATGTATATGCTGGGGGTGGGGGTATGACATGTATATGCAGGGGGTGCGGATATCCATCATGTCCTCACCCAGCACTCGGAACACACGATGCGTCTTCTCAGTGATAAACAGCATGGCGCCCTCATCTGGTAAAGGGAGTACACAATGAGTGACATCATACAACAGCAACATGCAGAGGAGCAGGAGGAGCGGCAGGAGGATACGGGTGTGGAGGAGCGCTGCAGGATGACATGGGGGCGGAGGAGCGGAGGAGGACACGGGGTGGAGAAGGAATGGCTGAGGAATAGAGGACATGGGGTAGAGCACGAGTACACAGGGGGGCAGAGGAGCGGCAGGAGGATACATGGGGGCAGGAGGAGAGGCAGAAGGACACAGGGGGTAGGAAGTGCGGCAGGCGGAGACAGGGGGACAAGGAGTGGTAGGAGGACATGGGAGAAGAGGAGCAGCAGGAGGACACAGGGGTGGTGGAGAGGCAGGAGGACATGGAGGGCGGAGGAGTGGCAGGAGGGCACAGGGGGAGAAGGAGTGGCAGAAGGACACGATGAAGGAGGAGAGACGGGAGGACACGGGGGGCGGAGGAGAGGCGGGAGGACACGGGGCGGAGGAGAGGCGGGAGGACACGGGGCGGAGGAGAGGCGGGAGGACACGGGTCAGGTGGGCAGCAGGAGGACAGAATGGAGAAGGAGCAGCAACTGGAGTATAGGCAGGAGGACACAGGGCAGGGGGCAGCAGGAAGACAGGGGGTGGCAGGAGGACACGGGGAGAAAAAGTGGCAGGATGATGTGTGTGTGTGTGGGGGGTCGGAGGCACAGCAGGAGGACCCAGGGGGCGGAGGAGAGGCAGGAGGACACAGGGGAACGGAGGAGCGGCAGGAGGACCCAGGGGAACGGAGGAGCGGCAGGTGAACATGGGGGCAGAGAATAATAATAATACTGCTGTTATTTGTATAGCGCCCACAGATTCCGCAGCACTTTACATAGTTTGCCAAATATTGTTCCCTGTCCCCATTCGGGCTCACAATCTAAATTCCCCTATCTGTATGTTTTGGGTGTGGGAGGAAACCGGATACCCGGAGGAAACCCAGGCAAACACGGAGAGAACATACAAACTCTTTGCAGATGTTGTCCTTGGCGGGATTTGAACCCAGGACCCCAGCGCTGCAAGGCTACAGTGCTAACCACTGAGCCACCGTGCTGCCCACAATGAAAATACGCTAATTTTGGGCACCAAGGATTAGGCCGGCAGAGAACCTGGAACTATCACCCATATGTATAGAAAGCCGTCACCTTACAGCCTCCTCCACCCTGTCAGCTCCTGGGGCAGAGAAATAGAGGACATAGGGTGGAGCACGATTACACAGGGGGGCAGAGGAGTGGTAGGGAGGAAAGGGGAGCAGAAGAGGGGCAGGAGGACACGGGGGCAGAAAGAGCACCAGAAGGACATGGGGGGTAGGAGGTGTAGCAGGAGGACACAGGGAGGCGGAGGAGAAGCAGGAGGACACAGGTCAGGTTGGCAGCAGAAGGACAGGGGGTGACAGGAGGACAAGGGAGAAACAGTGGCAGAAGGACATGTGGGGGGCGGAGGAGCAGCAGAAGGAAACAGGGGGCAGAAGAGAGGCAGGAGGACTGGGGGGTCGGAGTAGCAACAGGAGGACACGGGGGTGGAGGAGCAGCAGGAGGACACGGAAGTAGCGGAGGAGAAGCAGGAGAACATGGGAGCAGAGGAGCAGCCGAAGGACATGGGGGGTTTGGAGGAGCTGCAGGAGGACTCAGGGAGGTGGAAGAGTGGCAGGAGGACATGGGAGCAGAGGAGCAGCAGGAGGACACGGGGGGAGGGGAGAGACGGGAGGACACAGGGGGCAGAAGAGAGGCAGGAGGACTGGGGGGTCGGAGTAGCAACAGGAGGACATGGGGGTGGAGGAGCAGCAGGAGGACATGGGGGCGAGAACAGGCATAAGGAAAAGGGAGGAATGGCAGGAAGACACAGGGAAGAGGAGCGGCAGGAGGACACAAGGGTGGAGGATTGGCAGGAGGACACAGGGGGCAGAAGAGCAGCAGGAGGACACGTAGGTGGAGGACCGGCAGGAGGACACGGGGTGGGAGGAGCAGCAGGAGGACATGGGGGCGAGGACAGGCATAAGGAAAAGGGAGGAGTGGCAGGAAGACACGAGGGTGGAGGAGCAGCAGGAGGACACGGGGCAGAGGAGCAGCAGGAGGACACGAGGGTGGAGGACCGGCAGGAGGACACGGGGCAGAGGAGCAGCAGGAGGACACGAGGGTGGAGGAGGACACGAGGGTGGAGGAGCAGCAGGAGGACACGAGGGTGGAGGACCGGCAGGAGGACACGGGGCAGAGGAGCAGCAGGAGGACACGGGGCAGAGGAGCAGCAGGAGGACACGGGGCAGAGGAGCAGCAGGAGGACACGAGGGTGGAGGAGCGGCAGGAGGACACGAGGGTGGAGGACCAGCAGGAGGACACAGGGGGCAGAGGAGCAGCAGGAGGACACGGGGCAGAGGAGCAGCAGGAGGACACGGGGCAGAGGAGCAGCAGGAGGACACGAGGGTGGAGGACCAGCAGGAGGACACAGGGGGCAGAGGAGCAGCAGGAGGACATGAGGGTGGAGGAGAAGCAGGGGGACACGAAGGGGGGGTGCTCACCCACTCCATATAGGTGGAAGCTGTTGGGCCCCGGGTGGCGGCTGCAGCTTCGGCTCCGCTTCACCATTTTATAATATTCACATAACTTCTCAAACCGTTTCTTCAGGTTCCGGTCCTGACGCAGACAGAAGACGCAACCGGAGACCAAAGGGAGTAGCAGGAGGAGGGAGAGCAACCGCAGGCGCCACATCTACTGGGAAACACTATGGTGCTATATATATGTGATCACAGTAAGGAGCTATATGTATATATATATATATATATATATGTTTTAGGATTAGGAGCATAATCTGTTTCGGGACAGCTCTTGTAATCCAAATCCACTCTTATACCAAAGCAAATGTTCCCATAAGAAGTCACTGATCTGCAGACAATTGGTTCCACCCCCCAAATATACTGATTATTATTCTGAATAACATGTAGAAGAGATGAAACAATGAGAAGCAGCTGGATATGTGATATATAAGTTACTGTACAGTATAGTATCAGCATGTGGTGTATAATGTATAGTAACTGTATAACCCTGATAACACAGCAGCAGCTGGATATGTGATATATAAGTTACTGTACAGTATAGCAATCAGCATGTGGTGTATAATGTATAGTAACTGTATAACCCTGATAACACAGCAGCAGCTGGATATGTGATATATAAGTTACTGTACAGTATAGCAGCATGTGGTATATAATGTATAGTAACTGTATAACCCTGATAACACTGCAGCTGGATATGTGATATATAAGTTACTGTACAGTATAGCAGCGTGTGGTATATAATGTATAGTAACTGTATAACCCTGATAACACAGCAGCAGCTGGATATGTGATATATAAGTTACTGTACAGTAAAGCAGCATGTGGTATATAATGTATAGTAACTGTATAACCCTGATAACACTGCAGCTGGATATGTGATATATAAGTTACTGTACAGTATAGCAATCAGCATGTGGTGTACAATGTATAGTAACTGTATAACCCTGATAACACTGCAGCTGGATATGTGATATATAAGTTACTGTACAGTATAGCAGCATGTGGTATATAATGTATAGTAACTGTATAACCCTGATAACACTGCAGCAGCTGGATATGTGATATATAAGTTACTGTACAGTATAGCAGCATGTGGTGTATAATGTATAGTAACTGTATAACCCTGATAACACTGCAGCAGCTGGATATGTGATATATAAGTTACTGTACAGTATAGCAGCTTGTGGTGTATAATGTATAGTAACTGTATAACCCTGATAACACTGCAGCTGGATATGTGATATATAAGTTACTGTACAGTATAGCAGCATGTGGTATATAATGTATAGTAACTGTATAACCCTGATAACACAGCAGCTGGATATGTGATATATAAGTTACTGTACAGTATAGCAGCATGTGGTGTATAATGTATAGTAACTGTATAACCCTGATAACACAGCAGCTGGATATGTGATATATAAGTTACTGTACAGTATAGCAGCATGTGGTGTATAATGTATAGTAACTGTATAACCCTGATAACACAGCAGCTGGATATGTGATATATAAGTTACTGTACAGTATAGCAGCATGTGGTATATAATGTATAGTAACTGTATAACCCTGATAACACAGCAGCAGCTGGATATGTGATATATAAGTTACTGTACAGTATAGCAGCATGTGGTATATAATGTATAGTAACTGTATAACCCTGATAACACAGCAGCTGGATATGTGATATGTTATTGTACAGTATAGCAGCACGTGGTATATAATGTATAGTAACTGTATAACCCTGATAACACAGCAGCTGGATATGTGATATATAAGTTACTGTACAGTATAACACCATGTGGTATATAATGTATAGTAACTGTATAACCCTGATAACACAGCAGCAGCTGGATATGTGATATATAAGTTACTGTACAGTATTGCAATCAGCATGTGGTGTATAATGTATGGTAACTGTATAACCCTGATAACACAGCAGCTGGATATGTGATATATAAGTTACTGTACAGTATAGCAGCATGTGGTGTATAATGTATAGTAACTGTATAACCCTGATAACACAGCAGCTGGATGTGATATATAAGTTACTGTACAGTATAGCAGCATGTGGTGTATAATGTATGGTAACTGTATAACCCTGATAACACAGCAGCTGGATATGTGATATATAAGTTACTGTACAGTATAGCAGCATGTGGTGTATAATGTATAGTAACTGTATAACCCTGATAACACAGCAGCTGGATATGTGATATATAAGTTACTGCACAATATAGCAGCATGTGGTATATAATGTATTGTAACTGTATAACCCTTATAACACAGCAGCTGGATATGTGATATATAAGTTACTGTACAGTATAGCAGCATGTGGTGTATAATGCCGTGGGCTGCGGGGCTGGGGCGATCGTGCGGCCGGGGGCTGGGGGCGATCGTGCGGCCGGGGGCTGCGGGGCTGGGGGCGATCGTGCGGCCGGGGGCTGGGGGCGATCGTGCGGCCGGGGGCTGCGGGGCTGGGGGCGATCGTGCGGCCGGGGGGTTAATGGGGCGGGCTGCAGACAAAATCGTTTCTCTGCTATTGAAAGTATAGGGCCGGGATCTGCAGCGAGTCTCCCTGCAAAAATGCAGCAAGGAGACTCGCTGCAGATCCGGCAAGTGGGTTTGTAACCTAAACAAACAAAATCTTTGCTGGAAACAAGTGGGCGTGTCAGCAATGACAGGACACTATACACTACAAGACTGCCCCCTGGTGGTGGAGAGGAGATCAGCAATGACAGGACACTATACATACAACAAGACTGCCCCCTGGTGGTGGAGAGGAGATCAGCAATGTCAGGACACTATCCACAACAAGACTGCCCCCTGGTGGTGGAGAGAAGATCAGCAATGACAGGACACTATACACAACAAGACTGCCCCCTGGTGGTGGAGGGGAGATCAGCAATGTCAGGACACTATCCACAACAAGACTGCCCCCTGGTGGTGGAGAGGAGATCAGCAATGACAGGACACTATACACACAACAAGACTGCCCCCTGGTGGTGGAGAGGAGATCAGCAATGTCAGGACACTATCCACAACAAGACTGCCCCCTGGTGGTGGAGAGAAGATCAGCAATGACAGGACACTATACATACAAGACTGCCCCCTGGTGGTGGAGAGGAGGTCAGCAATGACAGAACACTATACACACAACAAGACTGCCCCCTGGTGGTGGAGAGGAGATCAGTAATGACAGGACACTATACACACAAGACTGCCCCCTGGTGGTGGAGAGGAGATCAGCAATGACAGGACACTATACATACAAGACTGCCCCCTGGTGGTGGAGAGGAGATCAGCAATGACAGGACACTATACATACAAGACTGCCCCCTGGTGGTGGAGAGGAGATCAGCAATGACAGGACACTGTACACAACAAGACTGCCCCCTGGTGGTGGAGAGGAGATCAGCAATGACAGGACACTATACATACAACAAGACTGCCGCCTGGTGGTGGAGAGGAGATCAGCAATGACAGGACAATATACACACAACAAGACTGCCCCCTGGTGGTGGAGGGGAGATTAGCAATGACAGGAGAATATACACAACAAGACTGCCCCCTGGTGGTGGAGAGGAGATCAGCAATGACAGGACACTATACACATACACACAACAAGACTGCCCCCTGGTGGTGGAGAGGAGATCAGCAATGTCAGGACACTATCCACAACAATACTGCCCCCTGGTGGTGGAGAGGAGGTCAGCAATGACAGAACACTATACACACAACAAGACTGCCCCCTGGTGGTGGAGAGGAGATCAGCAATGACAGGACACTATACACACAAGACTGCCCCCTGGTGGTGGAGAGGAGATCAGCAATGACAGGACACTATACATACAAGACTGCCCCCTGGTGGTGGAGAGGAGATCAGCAATGACAGGACACTATACATACAAGACTGCCCCCTGGTGGTGGAGAGGAGATCAGCAATGACAGGACACTGTACACAACAAGACTGCCCCCTGGTGGTGGAGAGGAGATCAGCAATGACAGGACACTATACATACAACAAGACTGCCGCCTGGTGGTGGAGAGGAGATCAGCAATGACAGGACAATATACACACAACAAGACTGCCCCCTGGTGGTGGAGGGGAGATTAGCAATGACAGGAGAATATACACAACAAGACTGCCCCCTGGTGGTGGAGAGGAGATCAGCAATGACAGGACACTATACACATACACACAACAAGACTGCCCCCTGGTGGTGGAGAGGAGATCAGCAATGACAGGACACTATACACATACACACAACAAGACTGCCCCCTGGTGGTGGAGAGGAGATCAGCAATGACAGGACACTATACACAACAATACTGGTGGCGATCATGCGGCCGGGGGCTGCAGGGCTGGGGGCGATAGTGCGGCCGGGGGCTGGGGGCGATATACATTACCTGATCCCGGCTCCTGCTTGCTTCAGCGGCTCCCGGCACGTTCCGCCTGGCCAATTAGTGCGCTGCCCCGCCGCAGCGCACTGATTGGCCGGGCGGGCCTTGAAGACACCGGGATTTTGTCTGCAGCCCGCCCCATTAATCCCCCGGCCGCCGGACATTATACATTACCCGGTCCACGTTCCTGCTTGCTTCGGGGCTCCCGGTGTCTTCACGGCCCGCCCGGCCAATCAGTGCGCTGCGGCGGGGCAGAGCACTGATTGGCCAGGCGGAACGTGCCGGGAGCCACTGAAGCAAGCAGGAGCCGGGATCAGGTAATGTATATCGCCCCCAGCCCCCGGCCGCACGATCGCCCCCAGCCCTGCAGCCCCCGGCCGCATGATCGCCCGCAGCCCCCGGCCGCATGATCGCCCCCAGCCCCCGGCCGCACAATCGCCCCCAGCCCCGCAGCCCCCGGCCGCACGATCGCCCCCAGCCCCCGGCCGCACGATCGCCCCCAGCCTTGCAGCCCCCGACCGCATGATCGCCCCCAGCCCCGCAGCCCCCGGCCGCATGATCGCCCCCAGCCCCCGGCCGCACAATCGCCCCCAGCCCCGCAGCCCCCGGCCGCACGATCGCCCCCAGCCCCCGGCCGCACGACCGCCCCCAGCCCCGCAGCCCCCGGCCGCACGATCGCCCCCAGCCCCGCAGCCCCCGGCCGCACGATCGCCCCCAGCCCCCGGCTGCGGGCGATCATGCGGCCGGGGGCTGCGGGGCTGCAGGCGATCGTGCGGCCGGGGGCTGGGGGTGATCGTGCGGCCGGGGGGTTAATGGGGCTGGGGGCGATCGTGCGGCCGGGGGGTTAATGGGGCGGGCTGCAGACAAAATCGCAGCAGGGATGTACATCCCTGCTGCGAGTTTCTCTGCTATTGAAAGTATAGGGTCGGGATCTGCAGCGAGTCTCCCTGCAAAAATGCAGCAAGGAGACTCGCTGCAGATCCGGCAAGTGGGTTTGTAACCTAAACAAACAAAATCTTTGCTGGAAACAAGTGGGCGTGTCAGCAATGACAGGACACTATACACTACAAGACTGCCCCCTGGTGGTGGAGAGGAGATCAGCAATGACAGGACACTATACATACAACAAGACTGCCCCCTGGTGGTGGAGAGGAGATCAGCAATGTCAGGACACTATCCACAACAAGACTGCCCCCTGGTGGTGGAGAGAAGATCAGCAATGACAGGACACTATACACAACAAGACTGCCCCCTGGTGGTGGAGGGGAGATCAGCAATGTCAGGACACTATCCACAACAAGACTGCCCCCTGGTGGTGGAGAGGAGATCAGCAATGACAGGACACTATACACACAACAAGACTGCCCCCTGGTGGTGGAGAGGAGATCAGCAATGACAAGACAATATACACATAACAAGACTGCCCCCTGGTGGTGGAGAGGAGATCAGCAATGACAGGACAATATATACACAACAATACTGCCCCCTGGTGGTGGAGAGGAGATCAGCAATGACAGGACACTATACACAACAATACTGCCCCCTGGTGGTGGAGAGGAGATCAGCAATGACAGGACACTATACACAACAATACTGCCCCCTGGTGGTGGAGAGGAGATCAGCAATGACAGGACACTATACACAACAATACTGCCCCCTGGTGGTGGAGAGGAGATCAGCAATGACAGGACACTATACACAACAATACTGCCCCCTGGTGGTGGAGAGGAGATCAGCAATGACAGGACACTATACACAACAATACTGCCCCCTGGTGGTGGAGAGGAGATCAGCAATGACAGGACACTATACATACAAGACTGCCGCCTGGTGGTGGAGAGAAGATCAGCAATGACAGGACACTATACACACAAGACTGCCGCCTGGTGGTGGAGAGAAGATCAGCAATGACAGGACACTATACACACAACAAGACTGCCTCCTGGTGGTGGAGAGGAGATCAGCAATGACAGGACACTATACATACAAGACTGCCCCCTGGTGGTGGAGAGAAGATCAGCAATGACAGGACACTATACACACAACAAGACTGCCCCCTGGTGGTGGAGGGGAGATCAGCAATGACAGGACAATATACACATAACGAGACTGCCCCCTGGTGGTGGAGGGGAGATCAGCAATGACAGGACACTATACATACAAGACTGCCCCCTGGTGGTGGAGAGGAGATCAGCAATGACAGGACACTATACACATAACGAGACTGCCCCCTGGTGGTGGAGAGGAGATCAGCAATGACAGGACACTATACACACAAGACTGCCCCCTGGTGGTGGAGAGGAAATCAGCAATGACAGGACACTATACACACAAGACTGCCCCCTGGTGGTGGAGAGGAAATCAGCAATGACAGGACACTATACATACATGACTGCCCCCTGGTGGTGGAGAGGAAATCAGCAATGACAGGACACTATACACAACAATACTGCCCCCTGGTGGTGGAGAGGAAATCAGCAATGACAGGACACTGTACACAACAATACTGCCCCCTGGTGGTGGAGAGGAGATCAGCAATGACAGGACACTATACACAACAATACTGCCCCCTGGTGGTGGAGAGGAGATCAGCAATGACAGGACACTGTACACATACACACAACAAGACTGCCCCCTGGTGGTGGAGAGGAGATCAGCAGTGCACATGATATGAATACACACATACATTGTTACCGACACCTGATGGTGGAACTACAACTCCCAGATGCAATCACCTCTCTTGTCATGGTCTCACCACACTATTATAAGAGGGGCAGCATAAATAGTAGAATCTATTATCCAGGACAGGACATAATTCTGTCTCCAAACAGTCAGCAAAAGACAATGAGGAATGGCGGCTCCCTGCACTAACCTGACCTGTAGTGATAGCAGAGCAACTGATCCTGACCGATCAACTGCCAATCACAGCAGAGAAACCATGAGACTGTAATACTGGACATCACCACCAGGGGCAGCGTATACTTAGCATGAGACTGTAATACCGGACATCACCACCAGAGGCAGCGTATACTGTGCATGAGAGTGTAATACCGGACATCACCACCAGGGGCAGCGTATACTGTGCATGAGACTGTAATACCGGACATCACCACCAGGGGCAGCGTATACTGTGCATGAGACTGTAATACCGGACATCACCACCAGGGGCAGCGTATAGTGTGCATGAGACTGTAATACCGGACATCACCACCAGAGGCAGCGTATAGTGTGCATGAGACTGTAATACCGGACATCACCACCAGGGGCAGCGTATAGTGTGCATGAGACTGTAATACCGGACATCACCACCCGGGGCAGCGTATACTGTGCATCAGACTGTAATACCGGACATCACCACCAGGGGCAGCGTATACTGTGCATGAGAGTGTAATACCGGACATCACCACCAGGGGCAGCGTATACTGTGCATGAGAGTGTAATACCGGACATCACCACCAGAGGCAGCGTATACTGTGCATGAGACTGTAATACCGGACATCACCACCAGGGGCAGCGTATACTGTGCATGAGAGTGTAATACCGGACATCACCAACAGAGGCAGCGTATACTGTGCATGAGACTGTAATACCAGACATCACCACCAGGGGCAGCGTATACTGTGCATGAGAGTGTAATACCGGACATCACCACCAGGGGCAGCGTATACTGTGCATGAGACTGTAATACCGGACATCACCACCAGGGGCAGCGTATACTGTGCATGAGAGTGTAATACCGGACATCACCACCAGGGGCAGAGTATACTGTGCATGAGACTGTAATACCGGACATCACCACCAGGGGCAGCGTATACTGTGCATGAGAGTGTAATACCGGACATCACCACCAGGGGCAGCGTATACTGTGCATGAGAGTGTAATACCGGACATCACCACCAGGGGCAGCGTATACTGTGCATGAGACTGTAATACCGGACATCACCACCAGGGGCAGCGTATACTGTGCATGAGAGTGTAATACCGGACATCACCACCAGGGGCAGAGTATACTGTGCATGAGACTGTAATACCGGACATCACCACCAGGGGCAGCGTATACTGTGCATGAGAGTGTAATACCGGACATCACCACCAGGGGCAGCGTATACTGTGCATGAGACTGTAATACCGGACATCACCACCAGGGGCAGCGTATACTGTGCATGAGACTGTAATACCGGACATCACCACCAGGGGCAGCGTATAGTGTGCATGAGACTGTAATACCGGACATCACCACAAGAGGCAGCGTATACTGTGCATGAGACTGTAATACCGGACATCACCACCAGGGGCAGCGTATACTGTGCATGAGACTGTAATACCGGACATCACCACCAGAGGCAGCGTATACTGTGCATGAGACTGTAATACCGGACATCACCACCAGGGGCAGCGTATACTGTGCATGAGAGTGTAATACCGGACATCACCACCCGGGGCAGCGTATACTGTGCATGATACTGTAATACCGGACATCCCCACCAGAGGCAGCGTATACTGTGCATGAGACTGTAATACCGGACATCACCACCAGGGGCAGCGTATAGTGTGCATGAGACTGTAATACCGGACATCACCACCAGAGGCAGCGTATACTGTGCATGAGACTGTATTACCGGACATCACCACCAGGGGCAGCGTATACTGTGCATGAGACTGTAATACCGGACATCACCACCCGGGGCAGCGTATACTGTGCATGAGACTGTAATACCGGTCATCACCACCAGGGGCAGCGTATACTGTGCATGAGAGTGTAATACCGGACATCACCACCAGGGGCAGCGTATACTGTGCATGAGACTGTAATACCGGACATCACCACCAGGGGCAGCGTATAGTGTGCATGAGACTGTAATACCGGACATCACCACCAGAGGCAGCGTATAGTGTGCATGAGACTGTAATACCGGACATCACCACCAGAGGCAGCGTATACTGTGCATGAGACTGTAATACCGGACATCACCACCAGGGGCAGCGTATACTGTGCATGAGAGTGTAATACCGGACATCACCACCCGGGGCAGCGTATAGTGTGCATGAGACTGTAATACCGGACATCACCACCAGGGGCAGCGTATAGTGTGCATGAGACTGTAATACCGGACATCACCACCAGGGGCAGCGTATAGTGTGCATGAGACTGTAATACCGGACATCACCACCCGGGGCAGCGTATACTGTGCATGAGACTGTAATACCGGACATCACCACCAGGGGCAGCGTATAGTGTGCATGAGACTGTAATAACAGACATCACCACCAGGAGCAGCGTATACTGTGCATGAGACTGTAATACCGGACATCACCACCCGGGGCAGCGTATACTGTGCATGAGAGTTTAATACCGGACATCACCACCAGGGGCAGCGTATACTGTGCATGAGACTGTAATACCGGACATCACCACCCGGGGCAGCGTATACTGTGCATGAGAGTTTAATACCGGACATCACCACCAGGGGCAGCGTATACTGTGCATGAGACTGTAATACCGGACATCACCACCAGAGGCAGCGTATAGTGTGCATGAGACTGTAATACCGGTCATCACCACCAGAGGCAGCGTATAGTGTGCATGAGAGTGTAATACCGGACATCACCACCAGGAGCAGCGTATACTGGGCATGAGACTGTAATACCGGACATCACCACCAGGGGCAGCGTATACTGTGCATGAGAGTGTAATACCGGACATCACCACCCGGGGCAGCGTATAGTGTGCATGAGACTGTAATACCGGACATCACCACCCGGGGCAGCGTATACTGTGCATGAGACTGTAATACCGGACATCACCACCCGGGGCAGCGTATACTGTGCATGAGACTGTAATACCGGACATCACCACCAGAGGCAGCGTATACTGTGCATGAGACTGTAATACCAGACATCACCACCAGAGGCAGCGTATACTGTGCATGAGACTGTAATACCAGACATCACCACCACAGGCAGCGTATACTGTGCATGAGACTGTAATACCGGACATCACCAGCCGGGGCAGCGTATACTGTGCATGAGACTGTAATACCGGACATCACCACCAGAGGCAGCGTATAGTGTGCATGAGACTGTAATACCGGACATCACCACCAGGGGCAGCGTATACTGTGCATGAGAGTTTAATACCGGACATCACCACCAGAGGCAGCGTATACTGTGCATGATACTGTAATACCGGACATCACCACCAGAGGCAGCGTATACTGTGCATGATACTGTAATACCGGACATCACCACCCGGGGCAGCGTATACTGTGCATGAGACTGTAATACCGGACATCACCACCAGGGGCAGCGTATACTGTGCATGAGAGTGTAATACCGGACATCACCACCCGGGGCAGCGTATACTGTGCATGATACTGTAATACCGGACATCACCACCAGAGGCAGCGTATACTGTGCATGAGACTGTAATACCGGACATCACCACCAGGGGCAGCGTATAGTGTGCATGAGACTGTAATACCGGACATCACCACCAGAGGCAGCGTATACTGTGCATGAGACTGTATTACCGGACATCACCACCAGGGGCAGCGTATACTGTGCATGAGACTGTAATACCGGACATCACCATCAGGGGCAGGGTATACTGTGCATGAGACTGTAATACTGGACATCACCACCAGGAGCAGCGTATAGTGTGCATGAGAGTGTAATACCGGACATCACCACCAGGGGCAGCGTATACTGTGCATGAGACTGTAATACCGGACATCACCACCCGGGGCAGCGTATACTGTGCATGAGACTGTAATACCGGTCATCACCACCAGGGGCAGCGTATACTGTGCATGAGAGTGTAATACCGGACATCACCACCCGGGGCAGCGTATACTGTGCATGAGACTGTAATACCGGACATCACCACCAGAGGCAGCGTATAGTGTGCATGAGACTGTAATACCGGACATCACCACCAGGGGCAGCGTATAATGTGCATGAGACTGTAATACCGGACATCACCACCAGAGGCAGCGTATAATGTGCATGAGACTGTAATACCGGACATCACCACCAGAGGCAGCGTATACTGTGCATGAGACTGTAATACCGGACATCACCATCAGGGGCAGCGTATAGTGTGCATGAGACTGTAATACCGGACATCACCACCAGGGGCAGCGTATACTGTGCATGAGACTGTAATACCGGACATCACCACCAGGGGCAGCGTATACTGTGCATGAGACTGTAATACCGGACATCACCACCCGGGGCAGCGTATACTGTGCATGAGACTGTAATACCGGTCATCACCACCAGGGGCAGCGTATACTGTGCATGAGAGTGTAATACCGGACATCACCACCAGGGGCAGCGTATACTGTGCATGAGACTGTAATACCGGATATCACCACCAGAGGCAGCGTATAGTGTGCATGAGACTGTAATACCGGACATCACCACCAGAGGCAGCGTATAGTGTGCATGAGACTGTAATACTTGACATCACCACCAGCGGCAGCGTATAGTGTGCATGAGACTGTAATACCGGACATCACCACCAGAGGCAGCGTATACTGTGCATGAGACTGTAATACCGGACATCACCACCAGGGGCAGCGTATACTGTGCATGAGAGTGTAATACCGGACATCACCACCAGGGGCAGCGTATACTGTGCATGAGAATGTAATTCTGGACATCACCACCAGAGGCAGCGTATACTGTGCATGAGACTGTAATACCGGACATCACCACCAGGAGCAGCGTATAGTGTGCATGAGACTGTAATACCGGACATCACCACCAGAGGCAGCGTATACTGTGCATGAGACTGTAATACCGGACATCACCACCAGGGGCAGCGTATACTGTGCATGAGACTGTAATACCGGACATCACCACCAGGGGCAGCGTATAGTGTGCATGAGACTGTAATACCGGACATCACCACCCGGGGCAGCGTATACTGTGCATGAGACTGTAATACAGGACATCACCACCAGGGGCAGCGTATAGTGTGCATGAGACTGTAATAACAGACATCACCACCAGGAGCAGCGAATAATGTGCATGAGACTGTAATACCGGACATCACCACCCGGGGCAGCGTATACTGTGCATGAGAGTTTAATACCGGACATCACCACCAGGGGCAGCGTATACTGTGCATGAGACTGTAATACCGGACATCACCACCAGGGGCAGCGTATAGTGTGCATGAGACTGTAATACCGGTCATCACCACCAGAGGCAGCGTATAGTGTGCATGAGAGTGTAATACCGGACATCACCACCAGGTGCAGCGTATACTGTGCATGAGACTGTAATACCGGACATCACCACCAGGGGCAGCGTATACTGTGCATGAGAGTGTAATACCGGACATCACCACCAGGAGCAGCGTATAGTGTGCATGAGACTGTAATACCGGACATCACCACCAGGGGCAGCGTATACTGTGCATGAGACTGTAATACTGGATATCACCACCAGGGGCAGCGTATACTGTGCATGAGACTGTAATACCGGACATCACCACCAGGAGCAGCGTATAGTGTGCATGAGACTGTAATACCGGACATCACCACCAGGGGCAGCGTATACTGTGCATGAGACTGTAATACCGGACATCACCACCCGGGGCAGCGTATAGTGTGCATGAGAGTGTAATACCGGACATCACCACCAGAGGCAGCGTATACTGTGCATGAGACTGTAATACCAGACATCACCACCAGAGGCAGCGTATACTGTGCATGAGACTGTAATACCAGACATCACCACCACAGGCAGCGTATACTGTGCATGAGACTGTAATACCGGACATCACCAGCCGGGGCAGCGTATACTGTGCATGAGACTGTAATACCGGACATCACCACCAGGGGCAGCGTATACTGTGCATGAGACTGTAATACCGGACATCACCACCAGAGGCAGCGTATAGTGTGCATGAGACTGTAATACCGGACATCACCACCAGGGGCAGCGTATACTGTGCATGAGACTGTAATACCGGACATCACCAGCCGGGGCAGCGTATACTGTGCATGAGACTGTAATACCGGACATCACCACCAGAGGCAGCGTATAGTGTGCATGAGACTGTAATACCGGACATCACCACCCGGGGCAGCGTATACTGTGCATGAGACTGTAATACCGGACATCACCACCCGGGGCAGCGTATACTGTGCATGAGACTGTAATACCGGACATCACCACCAGGGGCAGCGTATACTGTGCATGAGACTGTAATACCGGATATCACCACCAGGGGCAGCGTATACTGTGCATGAGACTGTAATACCGGACATCACCACCAGGGGCAGCGTATACTGTGCATGAGACTGTAATACCGGACATCACCATCAGGGGCAGGGTATACTGTGCATGAGACTGTAATACTGGACATCACCACCAGGAGCAGCGTATAGTGTGCATGAGAGTGTAATACCGGACATCACCACCAGGGGCAGCGTATACTGTGCATGAGACTGTAATACCGGACATCACCACCCGGGGCAGCGTATACTGTGCATGAGACTGTAATACCGGTCATCACCACCAGGGGCAGCGTATACTGTGCATGAGAGTGTAATACCGGACATCACCACCCGGGGCAGCGTATACTGTGCATGAGACTGTAATACCGGACATCACCACCAGAGGCAGCGTATAGTGTGCATGAGACTGTAATACCGGACATCACCACCAGAGGCAGCGTATAGTGTGCATGAGACTGTAATACCGGACATCACCATCAGGGGCAGCGTATAGTGTGCATGAGACTGTAATACCGGACATCACCACCAGGGGCAGCGTATACTGTGCATGAGACTGTAATACCGGACATCACCACCAGGGGCAGCGTATACTGTGCATGAGACTGTAATACCGGACATCACCACCCGGGGCAGCGTATACTGTGCATGAGACTGTAATACCGGTCATCGCCACCAGGGGCAGCGTATACTGTGCATGAGAGTGTAATACCGGACATCACCACCAGGGGCAGCGTATACTGTGCATGAGACTGTAATACCGGATATCACCACCAGAGGCAGCGTATAGTGTGCATGAGACTGTAATACCGGACATCACCACCAGAGGCAGCGTATAGTGTGCATGAGACTGTAATACTTGACATCACCACCAGAGGCAGCGTATAGTGTGCATGAGACTGTAATACCGGACATCACCACCAGAGGCAGCGTATACTGTGCATGAGACTGTAATACCGGACATCACCACCAGGGGCAGCGTATACTGTGCATGAGAGTGTAATACCGGACATCACCACCAGGGGCAGCGTATACTGTGCATGAGAATGTAATTCTGGACATCACCACCAGAGGCAGCGTATACTGTGCATGAGACTGTAATACCGGACATCACCACCAGGAGCAGCGTATAGTGTGCATGAGACTGTAATACCGGACATCACCACCAGAGGCAGCGTATACTGTGCATGAGACTGTAATACCGGACATCACCACCAGGGGCAGCGTATACTGTGCATGAGACTGTAATACCGGACATCACCACCAGGGGCAGCGTATAGTGTGCATGAGACTGTAATACCGGACATCACCACCAGGGGCAGCGTATACTGTGCATGAGACTGTAATACCGGACATCACCACCAGGGGCAGCGTATAGTGTGCATGAGACTGTAATAACAGACATCACCACCAGGAGCAGCGTATACTGTGCATGAGACTGTAATACCGGACATCACCACCCGGGGCAGCGTATACTGTGCATGAGAGTTTAATACCGGACATCACCACCAGGGGCAGCGTATACTGTGCATGAGACTGTAATACCGGACATCACCACCAGGGGCAGCGTATAGTGTGCATGAGACTGTAATACCGGTCATCACCACCAGAGGCAGCGTATAGTGTGCATGAGAGTGTAATACCGGACATCACCACCAGGAGCAGCGTATACTGTGCATGAGACTGTAATACCGGACATCACCACCAGGGGCAGCGTATACTGTGCATGAGAGTGTAATACCGGACATCACCACCAGGAGCAGCGTATACTGTGCATGAGACTGTAATACCGGACATCACCACCAGGGGCAGCGTATACTGTGCATGAGACTGTAATACTGGATATCACCACCAGGGGCAGCGTATACTGTGCATGAGACTGTAATACCGGACATCACCACCAGGAGCAGCGTATAGTGTGCATGAGACTGTAATACCGGACATCACCACCAGGGGCAGCGTATACTGTGCATGAGACTGTAATACCGGACATCACCACCCGGGGCAGCGTATACTGTGCATGAGACTGTAATACCGGACATCACCACCAGAGGCAGCGTATACTGTGCATGAGACTGTAATACCAGACATCACCACCAGAGGCAGGGTATACTGTGCATGAGACTGTAATACCAGACATCACCACCACAGGCAGCGTATACTGTGCATGAGACTGTAATACCGGACATCACCAGCCGGGGCAGCGTATACTGTGCATGAGACTGTAATACCGGACATCACCACCAGGGGCAGCGTATACTGTGCATGAGACTGTAATACCGGACATCACCACCAGGGGCAGCGTATAGTGTGCATGAGACTGTAATAACAGACATCACCACCAGGAGCAGCGTATACTGTGCATGAGACTGTAATACCGGACATCACCACCCGGGGCAGCGTATACTGTGCATGAGAGTTTAATACCGGACATCACCACCAGGGGCAGCGTATACTGTGCATGAGACTGTAATACCGGACATCACCACCAGGGGCAGCGTATAGTGTGCATGAGACTGTAATACCGGTCATCACCACCAGAGGCAGCGTATAGTGTGCATGAGAGTGTAATACCGGACATCACCACCAGGAGCAGCGTATACTGTGCATGAGACTGTAATACCGGACATCACCACCAGAGGCAGCGTATAGTGTGCATGAGACTGTAATACCGGACATCACCACCAGGGGCAGCGTATACTGTGCATGAGACTGTAATACCGGACATCACCAGCCGGGGCAGCGTATACTGTGCATGAGACTGTAATACCGGACATCACCACCAGAGGCAGCGTATACTGTGCATGAGACTGTAATACCGGACATCACCACCCGGGGCAGCGTATACTGTGCATGAGACTGTAATACCGGACATCACCACCCGGGGCAGCGTATACTGTGCATGAGACTGTAATACCGGACATCACCACCAGGGGCAGCGTATACTGTGCATGAGACTGTAATACCGGATATCACCACCAGGGGCAGCGTATACTGTGCATGAGACTGTAATACCGGACATCACCACCAGGGGCAGCGTATACTGTGCATGAGACTGTAATACTGGACATCACCACCAGAGGCAGCGTATACTGTGCATGAGACTGTAATACCGGACATCACCTCCAGGGGCAGCGTATACTGTGCATGAGACTGTAATACCGGATATCACCAGCCGGGGCAGCGTATAGTGTGCATGAGACTGTAATACCGGACATCACCACCAGGGGCAGCGTATACTGTGCATGAGACTGTAATACCGGACATCACCACCCGGGGCAGCGTATACTGTGCATGAGACTGTAATACCGGACATCACCACCAGGAGCAGCGTATACTGTGCATGAGACTGTAATACCGGACATCACCACCAGGGGCAGCGTATACTGTGCATGAGAGTTTAATACCGGACATCACCACCAGAGGCAGCGTATAGTGTGCATGAGACTGTAATACCGGACATCACCACCAGGGGCAGCGTATACTGTGCATGAGACTGTAATACCGGACATCACCACCAGGGGCAGCGTATAGTGTGCATGAGACTGTAATACCGGACATCACCACCAGGGGCAGCGTACACTGTGCATGAGAGTGTAATACCGGACATCACCAGCCGGGGCAGCGTATACTGTGAATGAGACTGTAATACCGAACATCACCACCAGGGGCAGCGTATAGTGTGCATGAGACTGTAATACCGGACATCACCACCAGAGGCAGCGTATAGTGTGCATGAGACTGTAATACCGGACATCACCACCCGGGGCAGCGTATACTGTGCATGAGACTGTAATACCGAACATCACCACCAGGGGCAGCGTATACTGTGCATGAGACTGTAATACAGGACATCACCACCAGGGGCAGCGTATACTGTGCATGAGACTGTAATACAGGACATCACCACCAGAGGCAGCGTATACTGTGCATGAGACTGTAATACCGGACATCACCACCAGGGGCAGCGTATACTGTGCATGAGACTGTAATACCGGACATCACCACCAGGGGCAGCGTATAGTGTGCATGAGACTGTAATACAGAACATCACCACCAGGGGCAGCGTATACTGTGCATGAGACTGTAATACCGGACATCGCCACCCGGGGCAGCGTATACTGTGCATGAGACTGTAATACCGGACATCACCACCAGAGGCAGCGTATAGTGTGCATGAGACTGTAATACTGGACATCACCACCAGAGGCAGCGTATAGTGTGCATGAGAGTGTAATACCGGACATCACCACCAGGGGCAGCGTATACTGTGCATGAGACTGTAATACCGGACATCACCACCAGGGGCAGCGTATACTGTGCATGAGACTGTAATACCGGACATCACCACCAGGGGCAGCGTATACTGTGCATGAGACTGTAATACCGGACATCACCACCAGAGGCAGCGTATAGTGTGCATGAGACTGTAATACCGGACATCACCACCCGGGGCAGCTTATAGTGTGCATGAGACTGTAATACCGTACATCACCACCAGGGGCAGCGTATACTGTGCATGAGACTGTAATACCAGACATCACCACCAGGGGCAGCGTATACTGTGCATGAGAATGTAATTCTGGACATCACCACCAGGGGCAGCGTATAGTGTGCATGAGACTGTAATACCGGACATCACCACCAGGGGCAGCGTATAGTGTGCATGAGACTGTAATACCGGACATCACCACCAGGGGCAGCGTATACTGTGCATGAGACTGTAATACCGGACATCACCACCAGGGGCAGCGTATAGTGTGCATGAGACTGTAATACCGTACATCACCACCAGGGGCAGCGTATACTGTGCATGAGACTGTAATACCAGACATCACCACCAGGGGCAGCGTATACTGTGCATGAGAATGTAATTCTGGACATCACCACCAGAGGCAGCGTATACTGTGCATGAGACTGTAATACCGGACATCACCACCAGGGGCAGCGTATACTGTGCATGAGACTGTAATACCGGACATCACCACCAGGGGCAGCGTATACTGTGCATGAGACTGTAATACCGGACATCACCACCAGAGGCAGCGTATACTGTGCATGAGACTGTAATACCGGACATCACCACCAGAGGCAGCGTATACTGTGCATGAGACTGTAATACCGGACATCACCACCCGGGGCAGCGTATACTGTGCATGAGACTGTAATACCGGACATCACCACCAGAGGCAGCGTATACTGTGCATGAGACTGTAATACCGGACATCACCACCAGGGGCAGCGTATACTGTGCATGAGACTGTAATACCGGATATCACCACCAGGGGCAGCGTATACTGTGCATGAGACTGTAATACCGGACATCACCACCAGGGGCAGCGTATAGTGTGCATGAGACTGTAATACCGGACATCACCACCAGGGGCAGCGTATAGTGTGCATGAGACTGTAATACCGGACATCACCACCAGAGGCAGCGTATACTGTGCATGAGACTGTAATACCGGACATCACCACCAGGGGCAGCGTATAGTGTGCATGAGACTGTAATACCGGACATCACCACCAGGGGCAGCGTATAGTGTGCATGAGACTGTAATACCGGACATCACCACCAGGGGCAGCGTATAGTGTGCATGAGACTGTAATACCGGTCATCACCACCAGGGGCAGCGTATACTGTGCATGAGACTGTAATACCGGACATCACCACCAGAGGCAGCGTATACTGTGCATGAGACTGTAATACCGGACATCACCACCAGAGGCAGCGTATACTGTGCATGAGAGTGTAATACCGGACATCACCACCAGGGGCAGCATATAGTGTGCATGAGACTGTAATACCGGAAATCACCACCCGGGGCAGCGTATAGTGTGCATGAGACTGTAATACCGTACATCACCACCAGGGGCAGCGTATACTGTGCATGAGACTGTAATACCGGACATCACCACTAGGGGCAGCGTATACTGTGCATGAGACTGTAATACCGGACATCACCACCAGGGGCAGCGTATAGTGTGCATGAGACTGTAATACCGGACATCACCACCAGAGGCAGCGTATACTGTGCATGAGACTGTAATACCGGACATCACCACCAGAGGCAGCGTATACTGTGCATGAGACTGTAATACCGGACATCACCACCAGAGGCAGCGTATACTGTGCATGAGACTGTAATACCGGACATCACCACCAGAGGCAGCGTATAGTGTGCATGAGACTGTAATACCGGACATCACCACCAGAGGCAGCGTATACTGTGCATGAGAGTGTAATACCGGACATCACCTCCAGGGGCAGCGTATAGTGTGCATGAGACTGTAATACCGGACATCACCACCAGGGGCAGCGTATAGTGTGCATGAGAGTGTAATACCGGACATCACCACCAGGAGCAGCGTATAGTGTGCATGAGACTGTAATACCGTACATCACCACCAGGGGCAGCGTATACTGTGCATGAGACTGTAATACCAGACATCACCACCAGGGGCAGCGTATACTGTGCATGAGAATGTAATTCTGGACATCACCACCAGAGGCAGCGTATACTGTGCATGAGACTGTAATACCGGACATCACCACCCGGGGCAGCGTATACTGTGCATGAGACTGTAATACCGAACATCACCACCAGAGGCAGCGTATAGTGTGCATGAGACTGTAATACCGGACATCACCACCAGGGGCAGCGTATACTGTGCATGAGAATGTAATTCTGGACATCACCACCAGAGGCAGCGTATACTGTGCATGAGACTGTAATACCAGACATCACCACCAGGGGCAGCGTATACTGTGCATGAGACTGTAATACCAGACATCACCACCAGGGGCAGCGTATACTGTGCATGAGAATGTAATTCTGGACATCACCACCAGAGGCAGCGTATACTGTGCATGAGACTGTAATACCGGACATCACCACCCGGGGCAGCGTATACTGTGCATGAGACTGTAATACCGAACATCACCACCAGAGGCAGCGTATAGTGTGCATGAGACTGTAATACCGGACATCACCACCAGGGGCAGCGTATACTGTGCATGAAACTGTAATACAGGACATCACCACCAGAGGCAGCGTATACTGTGCGTGAGACTGTAATACCGGACATCACCACCAGGGGCAGCGTATACTGTGCATGAGACTGTAATACCGGACATCACCACCAGGGGCAGCGTATAATGTGCATGAGACTGTAATACCGGACATCACCACCAGGGGCAGCGTATACTGTGCATGAGACTGTAATACCGGACATCACCACCAGGGGCAGCGTATACTGTGCATGAGACTGTATTACCGGACATCACCACCAGAGGCAGCGTATAGTGTGCATGAGACTGTAATTCCGGACATCACCACCAGGGGCAGCGTATACTGTGCATGAGACTGTAATACCGGACATCACCACCAGAGGCAGCGTATAATGTGCATGAGACTGTAATACCGGACATCACCACCAGAGGCAGCGTATACTGTGCATGAGACTGTATTACCGGACATCACCACCAGGGGCAGCGTATACTGTGCATGAGACTGTAATACCGGACATCACCACCAGGGGCAGCGTATACTGTGCATGAGACTGTATTACCGGAAATCACCACCCGGGGCAGCGTATACTGTGCATGAGAGTGTAATACCGGACATCACCACCAGGGGCAGCGTATACTGTGCATGAGACTGTAATACCGGACATCACCACCCGGGGCAGCGTATAGTGTGCATGAGAGTGTAATACCGGACATCACCACCAGGGGCAGCGTATACTGTGCATGAGAATGTAATTCTGGACATCACCACCAGAGGCAGCGTATACTGTGCATGAGACTGTAATACCGGACATCACCACCAGGAGCAGCGTATAGTGTGCATGAGACTGTAATACCGGACATCACCACCAGGGGCAGCGTATAGTGTGCATGAGACTGTAATACCGGACATCACCACCAGGGGCAGCGTATACTGTGCATGAGACTGTAATACCGGACATCACCATCAGGGGCAGCGTATACTGTGCATGAGACTGTAATACCGGACATCACCACCAGAGGCAGCGTATACTGTGCATGAGAGTGTAATACCGGACATCACCACCAGAGGCAGCGTATACTGTGCATGAGAGTGTAATACCGGACATCACCACCAGAGGCAGCGTATAGTGTGCATGAGACTGTAATACTGGACATCACTACCAGGGGCAGCGTATAGTGTGCATGAGACTGTAATACCGGACATCACCACCAGAGGCAGCGTATACTGTGCATGAGACTGTAATACCAGACATCACCAACAGGGGCAGCGTATACTGTGCATGAGACTGTAATACCGGACATCACCACCAGGGGCAGCGTATACTGTGCATGAGACTGTAATACCGGGCATCACCACCAGGGGCAGCGTATAGTGTGCATGAGACTGTAATACCGGACATCACCACCAGGGGCAGCATATAGTGTGCATGAGACTGTAATACCGGACATCACCACCCGGGGCAGCGTATAGTGTGCATGAGACTGTAATACTGGACATCACCACCAGGGGCAGCGTATACTGTGCATGAGACTGTAATACTGGCCATCACCACCAGGGGCAGCGTATAGTGTGCATGAGAGTGTAATACCGGACATCACCAACAGAGGCAGCGTATACTGTGCATGAGACTGTAATACCGGACATCACCACCAGGGGCAGCGTATACTGTGCATGAGACTGTAATACCGGACATCACCACCCGGGGCAGCGTATAGTGTGCATGAGACTGTAATACCGGACATCACCACCCGGGGCAGCGTATACTGTGCATGAGACTGTAATACCGGACATCACCACCAGAGGCAGCGTATACTGTGCATGAGACTGTAATACCGGACATCACCACCAGGGGCAGCGTATACTGTGCATGAGACTGTAATACCGGACATCACCACCAGGAGCAGCGTATACTGTGCATGAGACTGTAATACCGGACATCACCAGCCGGGGCAGCGTATAGTGTGCATGAGACTGTAATACTGGATATCACCACCAGGGGCAGCGTATACTGTGCATGAGACTGTAATACCAGACATCACCACCAGGGGCAGCGTATACTGTGCATGAGACTGTAATACCGGACATCACCACCAGAGGCAGCGTATACTGTGCATGAGACTGTAATACCGGACATCACCACCAGGGGCAGCGTATACTGTGCATGAGACTGTAATACTGGACATCACCACCCGGGGCAGCGTATAGTGTGCATGAGACTGTAATACCGGACATCACCACCAGGGGCAGCGTATACAATTCATGAGACTGTAATACTGGACATCACCACCAGAGGCAGCGTATACTGTGCATGAGACTGTAATACCGGACATCACCACCCGGGGCAGCGTATACTGTGCATGAGACTGTAATACCGGACATCACCACCAGAGGCAGCGTATACTGTGCATGAGACTGTAATACCGGACATCACCACCAGGGGCAGCGTATACTGTGCATGAGACTGTAATACCGGACATCACCACCAGGAGCAGCGTATACTGTGCATGAGACTGTAATACCGGACATCACCACCAGGAGCAGCGTATACTGTGCATGAGACTGTAATACTGGACATCACCACCAGAGGCAGCGTATACTGTGCATGAGACTGTAATACCGGACATCACCACCAGAGGCAGCGTATAGTGTGCATGAGACTGTAATACCGTACATCACCACCAGGGGCAGCGTATACTGTGCATGAGACTGTAATACCAGACATCACCACCAGGGGCAGCGTATACTGTGCATGAGACTGTAATACCGGACATCACCACCAGGGGCAGCGTATACTGTGCATGAGACTGTAATACTGGACATCACCACCAGGGGCAGCGTATAGTGTGCATGAGACTGTAATACCGGACATCACCACCAGGGGCAGCGTATACTGTGCATGAGACTGTAATACTGGACATCACCACCAGGGGCAGCGTATACTGTGCATGAGAGTGTAATACCGGACATCACCTCCAGGGGCAGCGTATACTGTGCATGAGACTGTAATACCAGACATCACCACCAGAGGCAGCCTATAGTGTGCATGAGACTGTAATACCGGACATCACCACCAGAGGCAGCGTATACTGTGCATGAGACTGTAATACCGGACATCACCACCAGGGGCAGCGTATACTGTGCATGAGACTGTAATACCGGACATCACCACCAGGGGCAGCGTATACTGTGCATGAGACTGTAATACCAGACATCACCACCCGGGGCAGCGTATAGTGTGCATGAGACTGTAATACCGGACATCACCACTAGGGGCAGCGTATACTGTGCATGAGACTGTAATACCGGACATCACCACCCGGGGCAGCGTATAATGTGCATGAGACTGTAATACCGGACATCACCACCAGGGGCAGCGTATACTGTGCATGAGACTGTAATACTGGACATCACCACCAGGGGCAGCGTATACTGTGCATGAGACTGTAATACCGGACATCACCACTAGGGGCAGCGTATACTGTGCATGAGACTGTAATACCGGACATCACCACCAGGGGCAGCGTATAGTGTGCATGAGACTGTAATACCGGACATCACCACCAGGGGCAGCATATAGTGTGCATGAGACTGTAATACCGGACATCACCACCCGGGGCAGCGTATAGTGTGCATGAGACTGTAATACCGGACATCACCACCCGGGGCAGCGTATAATGTGCATGAGACTGTAATACCGGACATCACCACCAGGGGCAGCGTATACTGTGCATGAGACTGTAATACCGGACATCACCACCAGGGGCAGCGTATAATGTGCATGAGACTGTAATACCGGACATCACCACCAGGGGCAGCGTATACTGTGCATGAGACTGTAATACCGGACATCACCACCAGGGGCAGCGTATACTGTGCATGAGACTGTAATACCGGACATCACCACCAGGGGCAGCGTATAGTGTGCATGAGACTGTAATACCGGACATCACCACCCGGGGCAGCGTATAGTGTGCATGAGACTGTAATACCGGACATCACCACCAGGGGCAGCGTATACTGTGCATGAGAGTGTAATACCGGACATCACCACCAGGGGCAGCGTATAGTGTGCATGAGACTGTAATACCGGACATCACCACCAGGGGCAGCGTATACTGTGCATGAGACTGTAATACCGGACATCACCACCAGAGGCAGCGTATACTGTGCATGAGACTGTAATACCGGACATCACCACCAGGGGCAGCGTATAGTGTGCATGAGACTGTAATACCGGACATCACCACCAGGGGCAGCGTATACTGTGCATGAGAATGTAATACCGGACATCACCACCAGAGGCAGCGTATAGTGTGCATGAGACTGTAATACCGGACATAACCACCAGGGGCAGCGTATACTGTGCGTGAGACTGTAATACCGGACATCACCACCAGGGGCAGCGTATACTGTGCATGAGACTGTATTACCGGACATCACCACCAGGAGCAGCGTATACTGTGCATGAGACTGTAATACCGGACATCACCACCAGGGGCAGCGTATACTGTGCATGAGACTGTAATACCGGACATCACCACCAGGGGCAGCGTATACTGTGCATGAGAATGTAATACCGGACATCACCACCAGAGGCAGCGTATAGTGTGCATGAGACTGTAATACCGGACATAACCACCAGGGGCAGCGTATACTGTGCGTGAGACTGTAATACCGGACATCACCACCAGGGGCAGCGTATACTGTGCATGAGACTGTATTACCGGACATCACCACCAGGAGCAGCGTATACTGTGCATGAGAGTGTAATACCGGACATCACCACCAGAGGCAGCGTATACTGTGCATGAGACTGTAATACCGGACTTCACCACCAGAGGCAGCGTATAGTGTGCATGAGACTGTAATACCGGACATCACCACCCGGGGCAGCGTATAGTGTGCATGAGACTGTAATACCGGACATCACCACCAGGGGCAGCGTATAGTGTGCATGAGAGTGTAATACCGGACATCACCACCAGAGGCAGCGTATACTGTGCATGAGAGTGTAATACCGGACATCACCACCAGGGGCAGCGTATAGTGTGCATGAGACTGTAATACCGGACATCACCACCAGGGGCAGCGTATACTGTGCATGAGACTGTAATACCGGACATCACCACCAGGAGCAGCGTATAGTGTGCATGAGACTGTAATACCAGACATCACCACCAGGGGCAGCGTATAGTGTGCATGAGACTGTAATACCGGACATCACCACCCGGGGCAGCGTATAGTGTGCATGAGAGTGTAATACCGGACATCACCACCAGGAGCAGCGTATACTGTGCATGAGAGTGTAATACCGGACATCGCCACCAGAGGCAGCGTATACTGTGCATGAGACTGTAATACCGGACATCACTACCAGGGGCAGCGTATACTGTGCATGAGACTGTAATACCGGACATCACCACCAGGAGCAGCGTATACTGTGCATGAGACTGTAATACCGGACATCACCACCAGGGGCAGCGTATAGTGTGCATGAGACTGTAATACCGGACATCACCACCCGGGGCAGCGTATACTGTGCATGAGACTGTAATACCGGACATCACCACTTGGGGCAGCGTATAATGTGCATGAGACTGTAATACCGGACATCACCAACAGAGGCAGCGTATAGTGTGCATGAGACTGTAATACCGTACATCACTACCAGGGGCAGCGTATAGTGTGCATGAGACTGTAATACCGCACATCACCACCAGGGGCAGCGTATACTGTGCATGAGAGTGTAATACCGGACATCACCACCCGGGGCAGCGTATACTGTGCATGAGACTGTAATACAGGACATCACCATTCGGGGCAGCGTATAGTGTGCATGAGAGTGTAATACCGGACATCACCACCAGGGGCAGCGTATACTGTGCATGAGACTGTAATACTGGACATCACCACCAGGGGCAGCGTATACTGTGCATGAGACTGTAATACCGGACATCACCACCAGGGGCAGCGTATAGTGTGCATGAGACTGTAATACCGGACATCACCACCAGGGGCAGCGTATACTGTGCATGAGACTGTAATACAGGACATCACCACCAGAGGCAGCCTATAGTGTGCATGAGACTGTAATACCGGTCATCACCACCAGGGGCAGCGTATACTGTGCATGAGACTGTAATACCGGACATCACCACCAGAGGCAGCGTATACTGTGCATGAGACTGTAATACCGGACATCACCACCAGGGGCAGCGTATAGTGTTCATGAGACTGTAATACCGGACATCACCACCAGGGGCAGCGTATAGTGTGCATGAGACTGTAGTACCGGACATCACCACCCGGGGCAGCGTATACTGTGCATGAGACTGTAATACCGGACATCACCACCAGGGGCAGCGTATAGTGTGCATGAGACTGTAATACCGGACATCACCACCAGAGGCAGCGTATAGTGTGCATGAGACTGTAATACCAGACATCACCACCAGGGGCAGCGTATACTGTGCATGAGAGTGTAATACTGGACATCACCACCCGGGGCAGCGTATAGTGTGCATGAGACTGTAATACCAGACATCACCACCAGGGGCAGCGTATACTGTGCATGAGACTGTAATACCAGACATCACCACCAGGGGCAGCGTATAGTGTGCAAGAGACTGTAATACCGGACATCACCACCAGGGGCAGCGTATAGTGTGCCTGAGACTGTAATACCGGTCATCACCACCAGGGGCAGCGTATACTGTGCATGAGAGTGTAATACCGGACATCACCACCCGGGGCAGCGTATACTGTGCATGAGACTGTAATACCGGACATCACCACCAGAGGCAGCGTATACTGTGCATGAGACTGTAATACCGGACATCACCACCAGGGGCAGCGTATACTGTGCATGAGACTGTAATACCGGACATCACCACCCGGGGCAGCGTATACTGTGCATGAGACTGTAATACCGGACATCACCACCAGAGGCAGCGTATACTGTGCATGAGACTGTAATACCGGACATCACCACCAGGGGCAGCGTATAGTGTGCATGAGACTGTAATACCGGACATCACCACCCGGGGCAGCGTATACTGTGCATGAGAGTGTAATACCGGACATCACCACCAGAGGCAGCGTATAGTGTGCATGAGAGTGTAATACCGGACATCACCACCAGGGGCAGCGTATAGTGTGCATGAGACTGTAATACCGGACATCACCACCCGGGGCAGCGTATACTGTGCATGAGACTGTAATACCGGACATCACCACCAGGGGCAGCGTATACTGTGCATGAGAGTGTAATACCGGACATCACCACCAGGGGCAGCGTATACTGTGCATGAGAGTGTAATACCGGACATCACCACCAGAGGCAGCGTATACTGTGCATGAGACTGTAATACCGGACATCACCACCCGGGGCAGAGTATACTGTGCATGAGACTGTAATACCGGACATCACCACCAGAGGCAGCGTATACTGTGCATGAGACTGTAATACCGGACATCACCACCAGGGGCAGCGTATACTGTGCATGAGACTGTATTACCGGAAATCACCACTCGGGGCAGCGTATACTGTGCATGAGACTGTAATACCGGACATCACCACCAGAGGCAGCGTATACTGTGCATGAGACTGTATTACCGGAAATCACCACTCGGGGCAGCGTATACTGTGCATGAGACTGTAATACCGGACATCACCACCAGGGGCAGCGTATACTGTGCATGAGAGTGTAATACCGGACATCACCACCAGGGGCAGCGTATACTGTGCATGAGAGTGTAATACCGGACATCACCACCCGGGGCAGCGTATACTGTGCATGAGAGTGTAATACCGGACATCACCACCAGGGGCAGCGTATACTGTGCATGAGACTGTAATACCGGACATCACCACTTGAGGCAGCGTATAATGTGCATGAGACTGTAATACCGGACATCACCAACAGAGGCAGCGTATAGTGTGCATGAGACTGTAATACCGTACATCACTACCAGGGGCAGCGTATAGTGTGCATGAGACTGTAATACCGGACATCACCACCCAGGGGCAGCGTATACTGTGCAAGAGACTGTAATACCGGACATCACCACCCGGGGCAGCGTATACTGTGCATGAGAGTGTAATACCGGACATCACCACCAGAGGCAGCGTATAGTGTGCATGAGACTGTAATACCGGACATCACCACCCGGGGCAGCGTATACTGTGCATGAGACTGTAATACCGGACATCACCACCCAGGGGCAGCGTATAGTGTGCATGAGACTGTAATACCGGACATCACCACCAGGGGCAGCGTATAGTGTGCATGAGAGTGTAATACCGGACATCACCACCAGGGGCAGCGTATACTGTGCATGACACTGTAATACCGGACATCACCACCAGGGGCAGCGTATACTGTGCATGAGACTGTAATACCGGACATCACCACCAGAGGCAGCGTATACTGTGCATGAGACTGTAATACCGGACATCACCACCCGGGGCAGCGTATACTGTGCATGAGAGTGTAATACCGGACATCACCACCCGGGGCAGCGTATATTGTGCATGAGACTGTAATACTGGACATCACCACCAGAGGCAGCGTATAGTGTGCATGAGACTGTAATACCGGATATCACCACCCGGGGCAGCGTATAGTGTGCATGAGACTGTAATACCAGACATCACCACCAGGGGCAGCGTATACTGTGCATGAGAGTGTAATACCGGACATCACCACCAGAGGCAGCGTATAGTGTGCATGAGACTGTAATACCAGACATCACCACCCGGGGCAGCGTATACTGTGCATGAGACTGTAATACCGGACATCACCACCAGGGGCAGCGTATACTGTGCATGAGACTGTAATACCGGACATCACCACCAGGGGCAGCGTATACTGTGCATGAGACTGTAATACCGGACATCACCACCAGAGGCAGCGTATACTGTGCATGAGACTGTATTACCGGACATCACCACCCGGGGCAGCGTATACTGTGCATGAGACTGTAATACCGGACATCACCACCAGGGGCAGCGTATACTGTGCATGAGACTGTAATACCGTACATCACCACCAGGGGCAGCGTATACTGTGCATGAGACTGTAATACCGGACATCACCACCAGGGGCAGCGTATAGTGTGCATGAGACTGTAATACCGGACATCACCACCAGGGGCAGCGTATACTGTGCATGAGAGTGTAATACCGGATATCACCAGCCGGGGCAGCGTATACTGTGCATGAGACTGTAATACCGGACATCACCACCAGGGGCAGCGTATAGTGTGCATGAGACTGTAATACCGGACATCACCACCAGGGGCAGCGTATAGTGTGCATGAGACTGTAATACCGGACATCACCACCAGGGGCAGCGTATACTGTGCATGAGACTGTAATACCGGACATCACCACCAGGGGCAGCGTATAGTGTGCATGAGACTGTAATACCGGACATCACCACCAGGGGCAGCGTATACTGTGCATGAGACTGTAATACCGGACATCACCACCAGAGGCAGCGTATAGTGTGCATGAGACTGTAATACCAGACATCACCACCAGGGGCAGCGTATACTGTGCATGAGACTGTAATACCGGACATCACCACCAGAGGCAGCGTATACTGTGCATGAGACTGTAATACCAGACATCACCACCAGAGGCAGCGTATACTGTGCATGAGACTGTAATACCAGACATCACCACCAGAGGCAGCGTATACTGTGCATGAGACTGTAATACCGGACATCACCACCCGGGGCAGCGTATACTGTGCATGAGACTGTAATACCGGACATCACCACCAGAGGCAGCGTATACTGTGCATGAGACTGTAATACCGGACATCACCACCCGGGGCAGCGTATACTGTGCATGAGACTGTAATACCGGACATCACCACCAGGGGCAGCGTATTCTGTGCATGAGAGTTTAATACCGGACATCACTACCAGGGGCAGCGTATACTGTGCATGAGACTGTAATACCGGACATCACCACCAGGAGCAGCGTATAGTGTGCATGAGACTGTAATACCGGACATCACCACCAGGGGCAGCGTATAGTGTGCATGAGACTGTAATACCAGACATCACCACCAGGGGCAGCGTATAGTGTGCAAGAGACTGTAATACCGGACATCACCACCAGGGGCAGCGTATAGTGTGCATGAGACTGTAATACCGGACATCACCACCAGGGGCAGCGTATAGTGTGCATGAGACTGTAATACCGGACATCACCACCAGGGGCAGCGTATAGTGTGCATGAGAGTGTAATACCGGACATCACCACCAGGGGCAGCGTATACTGTGCATGAGACTGTAATACCGGACATCACCACCAGGGGCAGCGTATACTGTGCATGAGACTGTAATACCGGACATCACCACCAGGGGCAGCGTATAGTGTGCATGAGACTGTAATACCGGACATCACCACCAGGGGCAGCGTATAGTGTGCATGAGACTGTAATACCGGACATCACCACCAGGGGCAGCGTATACTGTGCATGAGACTGTAATACCGGACATCACCACCAGGGGCAGCGTATACTGTGCATGAGACTGTAATACCGGACATCACCACCAGGGGCAGCGTATAGTGTGCATGAGACTGTAATACCGGACATCACCAACAGAGGCAGCGTATACTGTGCATGAGACTGTAATACCGGACATCACCACCAGGGGCAGCGTATAGTGTGCATGAGACTGTAATACCAGACATCACCACCAGGGGCAGCGTATACTGTGCATGAGACTGTAATACCGGACATCACCACCCGGGGCAGCGTATACTGTGCATGAGACTGTAATACCGGACATGACCACCCGGGGCAGCGTATAGTGTGCATGAGACTGTAATACCGGGCATCACCACCCGGGGCAGCGTATACTGTGCATGAGACTGTAATACCGGACATCACCACCAGGGGCAGCGTATACTGTGCATGAGACTGTAATACCAGACATCACCACCAGGGGCAGCGTATACTGTGCATGAGACTGTAATACTGGACATCACCACCCGGGGCAGCGTATACTGTGCATGAGACTGTAATACCGGACATCACCACCCGGGGCAGCGTATACTGTGCATGAGACTGTAATACCGGACATCACCACCAGGGGCAGCGTATACTGTGCATGAGACTGTAATACCGGACATCACCACCAGGGGCAGCGTATACTGTGCATGAGACTGTATTACCGGACATCACCACCAGGGGCAGCGTATACTGTGCATGAGACTGTAATACCGGACATCACCACCCGGGGCAGCGTATACTGTGCATGAGACTGTAATACCGGACATCACCACCAGGGGCAGCGTATAGTGTGCATGAGACTGTAATACCGGACATCACCACCAGGGGCAGCGTATAGTGTGCATGAGACTGTAATACCGGACATCACCACCCGGGGCAGCGTATACTGTGCATGAGAGTTTAATACCGGACATCACCACCAGGGGCAGCGTATACTGTGCATGAGACTGTAATACTGGACATCACCACCAGAGGCAGCGTATAGTGTGCATGAGACTGTAATACCGGACATCACCACCAGGGGCAGCGTATAGTGTGCATGAGACTGTAATACTGGACATCACCACCAGAGGCAGCGTATAGTGTGCATGAGACTGTAATACCAGACATCACCAACAGGGGCAGCGTATACTGTGCATGAGACTGTAATACCGGACATCACCAACAGGGGCAGCGTATACTGTGCATGAGACTGTAATACCGGACATCACCACCCGGGGCAGCGTATAGTGTGCATGAGACTGTAATACCGGACATCACCACCCGGGGCAGCGTATACTGTGCATGAGACTGTAATGCCGGACATCACCGGACACAGTATCTCCTATACAGATAATATACAGATAATATACAGGTAATATACAGATAATATACATCTCCTATACAGATAATATACAGATAATATACATCTCCTATACAGATAATATACAGATAATATACATCTCCTATACAGATAATATACAGATAATATACATCTCCTATACAGATAATATACAGATAATATACATCTCCTATACAGATAATATACATCTCCTATACAGATAATATACAGATAATATACATCTCCTATACAGATAATATACAGATAATATACATCTCCTATACAGGTAATATACAGATAATATACATCTCCTATACAGATAATATACAGATAATATACATCTCCTATACAGATAATATACAGATAATATACAGATAATATACAGATAATATACAGATAATATACATCTCCTATACAGATAATATACATCTCCTATACAGATAATATACAGATAATATACATCTCTTATACAGATAATATATAGATAATATACATCTCCTATACAGATTATATACATCTCCTATACAGATAATATACAGATAATATACATCTCCTATACAGATAATATACAGATAATATACATCTCCTATACAGATAATATACAGATAATATACATCTCCTATACAGATAATATACAGATAATATACATCTCTTATACAGATAATATACATCTCCTATACAGATAATATACATCTCTTATACAGGTAATATACATCTCCTGTACAGATAATATACAGATAATATACATCTCCTATACAGATAATATACATCTCCTGTACAGATAATATACAGATAATATACATCTCCTATACAGATAATATACAGATAATATATAGATAATATACAGATAATATACATCTCCTGTACAGATAATATACAGATAATATACATCTCCTATACAGATAATATACATCTCCTGTACAGATAATATACAGATAATATACATCTCCTGTACAGATAATATACAGATAATATATAGATAATATACAGATAATATACATCTCCTGTACAGATAATATACAGATAATATACAGATAATATACATCTCTTATACAGATAATATACAGATAATATACATCTCCTGTACAGATAATATACAGATAATATACAGATAATATACATCTCCTATACAGATAATATACATCTCCTATACAGATAATATACAGATAATATACAGATAATATACATCTCCTATACAGATAATATACAGATAATATACAGATAATATACATCTCCTATACAGATAATATACAGATAATATACAGATAATATACAGATAATATACATCTCCTATACAGATAATATACATCTCCTATACAGATAATATACAGATAATATACATCTCCTATACAGATAATATACATCTCCTATACAGATAATATACAGATAATATACATCTCCTATACAGATAATATACATCTCCTATACAGATAATATACAGATAATATACATCTCCTATACAGATAATATACAGATAATATACATCTCCTATACAGATAATATACAGATAATATACATCTCCTATACAGGTAATATACAGATAATATACATCTCCTATACAGATAATATACAGATAATATACATCTCCTATACAGATAATATACAGATAATATACATCTCCTATACAGATAATATACAGATAATATACAGGTAATATACAGATAATATACATCTCCTATACAGATAATATACAGATAATATACATCTCCTATACAGATAATATACAGATAATATACATCTCCTATACAGATAATATACAGATAATATACATCTCCTATACAGATAATATACATCTCCTATACAGATAATATACAGATAATATACATCTCCTATACAGATAATATACATCTCCTATACAGATAATATACAGATAATATACATCTCCTATATAGATAATATACATCTCCTATATAGATAATATACAGATAATATACATCTCCTATACAGATAATATACAGATAATATACATCTCCTATACAGATAATATACAGATAATATACATCTCCTATACAGATAATATACAGATAATATACATCTCCTATACAGATAATATACAGATAATATACATCTCCTATACAGATAATATACAGATAATATACATCTCCTATACAGATAATATACAGATAATATACATCTCCTATACAGATAATATACAGATAATATACATCTCCTATACAGATAATATACAGATAATATACATCTCCTATACAGATAATATACATCTCCTATACAGATAATATACAGATAATATACATCTCCTATACAGATAATATACAGATAATATACATCTCCTATACAGATAATATACAGATAATATACAGATAATATACATCTCCTATACAGGTAATATACAGATAATATACAGATAATATACATCTCCTATACAGATAATATACAGATAATATACATCTCCTATACAGATAATATACAGATAATATACATCTCCTATATAGATAACGTACAGATCCCATACATTTCCTATAGAGCTAGTATACATCTTCTATACAGAACAGATACAAGGTGACCTATTAATGCAGAATTGCTGTATACTTTATATTGTGTATATCTGCTTCTCTCTATAGAATGTTTTTTCTTATTACAGATCACTTAGGTTTTACATTGCACTGGTTGCTGGAGCCCCAGCAGATACCATTATGACAGGTGGGGGAGGGGTATGGGGGCTTCCTATTATGTCTTTTCAGGTGTCACTGTAAGAAGATATGGACCCCTCCTCCTCTGGGCGGCTGGGGGCAGGATGGACATATAGATGGGTTTACAGAAAAATCTGACCTTTCCTTCCTCTCTGTCACGAATAAGGAGATTACAAGGAGGTAAGAAGTTCAGGGTCTCCAGGAACAGGCCCTCAGCCAAGTCTTAAGAACATCAGGAAAGTTGTCAGAGGAACAAGATGTATGAGGAAGATACATGGGGGAGTAAACATCTCCACGGAAATAATAAACTTCATCCAAACACCAAAGAGGAATGAGGAGGATTGTGGGAAAATCACCCTAAGTCCTGTATAGACCTCAAAGAGTAGATGACATGACAGTCACAATCCACAGGGTTGGTTCTTATATATAGTACAATATAGAGAGAAAGCAATCCATGGATAGGAGAGCTCCACCGAAGATCTTACAGTCTAGGAGAAAACCATAGGTAGATGAGAGACAGGACAGCACTGCCCAAGATCTTACAGTCTAGGAGAAGACCATAGGTAGATGAGAGACAGGACAGCACTGCCCAAGATCTTACAGTCTAGGAGAAGACCATAGGTAGATGAGAGACAGGACAGCACTGCCCAAGATCTCACAGTCTAGGAGAAAACCATAGGTAGATGAGAGACAGGACAGCACTGCCCAAGATCTTACAGTCTAGGAGAAGACCATAGGTAGATGAGAGACAGGACAGCACTGCCCAAGATCTTACAGTCTAGGAGAAGACCATAGGTAGACCAGAGATAAACAGGACAGCACTGCCCAAGATCTTACAGTCTAGGAGAAGACCATAGGTAGACCAGAGATAAACAGGACAGCAATGCCCAAGATCTTACAGTCTAGGAGAAGACCATAGGTAGACCAGAGATAGACAAGACAGCACTGCCCAAGATCTTACAGTCTAGGAGAAGACCAAAGGTAGACCAGAGATAGACAGGACAGCACTGCCCAAGATCTCACAGTGTAGGAGAAGACCATAGGTAGACCAGAGATAAACAGGACAGCACTGCACAAGATCTTACAGTCTAGGAGAAGACCATAGGTAGACCAGAGATAAACAGGACAGCACTGCCCAAGATCTTACAGTCTAGGAGAAGACCATAGGTAGACCAGAGATAAACAGGACAGCACTGCCCAAGATCTTACAGTCTAGGAGAAGACCATAGGTAGACCAGAGATAAACAGGACAGCACTGCCCAAGATCTTACAGTCTAGGAGAAGACCATAGGTAGACCAGAGATAGACAGGACAGCACTGCCCAAGATCTTACAGTCTAGGAGAAGACCAAAGGTAGACCAGAGATAGACAGGACAGCACTGCCCAAGATCTCACAGTGTAGGAGAAGACCATAGGTAGACCAGAGATAAACAGGACAGCACTGCCCAAGATCTTACAGTCTAGGAGAAGACCATAGGTAGACCAGAGATAGACAGGACAGCACTGCCCAAGATCTTACAGTCTAGGAGAAGACCATAGGTAGACCAGAGATAGACAGGACAGCACTGCCCAAGATCTTACAGTCTAGGAGAAGACCATAGGTAGACCAGAGATAGACAGGACAGCACTTCCCAAGATCTTACAGTCTAGGAGAAGACCATAGGTAGACCAGAGATAAACAGGACAGCACTGCCCAAGATCTTACAGTCTAGGAGAAGACCATAGGTAGACCAGAGATAGACAGGACAGCACTGCCCAAGATCTTACAGTCTAGGAGAAGACCATAGGTAGACCAGAGATAGACAGGACAGCACTGCCCAAGATCTTACAGTCTAGGAGAAGACCATAGGTAGATTAGAAATAGACAGGACAGTACTGCCCAAGATCTCACAGTCTAGCAGAAAACCATAGGTAGACCAGAGATAAACATGACAGCACTGCCCAAGATCTTACAGTCTAGGAGAAGACCATTGGTAGACCAGAGATAAACAGGACAGCACTGCCCAAGATCTTACAGTCTAGGAGAAGACCATAGGTAGTCCAGAGATAAACAGGACAGCACTGCCCAAGATCTTACAGTCTAGGAGAAGACCATAGGTAGTCCAGAGATAAACAGGACAGCACTGCCCAAGATCTTACAGTCTAGGAGAAGACCATAGGTAGACCAGAGATAAACAGGACAGCACTGCCCAAGATCTTACAGTCTAGGAGAAGACCATAGGTAGACGAGAGATAAACAAGACAGCACTGCCCAAGATCTTACAGTCTAGGAGAAGACCATAGGTAGACCAGAGATAAACAGAGCAGCTCTGCCCAACATCTCACAGTCTAGAAGAAGACCATAGGTAGACCAGAGATAAACAGGACAGCACTGCCCAAGATCTTACAGTCTAGGAGAAGACCATAGGTAGACCAGAGATAGACAGGACAGCACTGCCCAAGATCTTACAGTCTAGGAGAAGACCATAGGTAGACTAGAGATAAACAGGGGAGCTCTGCCCAAGATCTTACAGTCTAGGAGAAGACCATAGGTAGACGAGAGATAGACAGGGGAGCACTGCCCAAGATCTTACAGTCTAGGAGAAGACCATAGGTAGACCAGAGATAGACAGGACAGCACTGCCCAAGATCTTACAGTCTAGGAGAATATCATAGGTAGACGAGAGATAAACAGGACAGCACTGCCCAAGATCTTACAGTCTAGGAGAAGACCATAGGTAGACCAGAGATAGACAGGACAGCACTGCCCAAGATCTTACAGTCTAGGAGAAGACCATAGGGAGACCAGAGATAAACAGGGGAGCTCTGCCCAAGATCTTACAGTCTAGGAGAAGACCATAGGTAGACCAGAGATAAACAAGACAGCACTGCCCAAGATCTTACAGTTGAGGAGAAGATCATAGGTAGACCAGAGATAGACAGGACAGCACTTCCCAAGATCTTACTGTCTAGGAGACCATAGGTAGACCAGAGATAAACAGGACAGCACTGCCCAAGATCTTACAGTCTACGAGACCATAGGTAGACCAGAGATAAACAGGACAGCACTGCCCAAGATCTTACAGTCTGGGAGAAGACCATAGGTAGACCAGAGATAAACAGGGGAGCTCTGTCCAAGATCTTACAGTCTAGGAGAAGACCATAGGTAGACCAGAGATAGACAGGGGAGCTCTGCTCAAGATCTTACAGTCTAGGAGAAGACCATAGGTAGACGAAAGAAAGACAGGGGAGCTCTGCCCAAGATCTTACAGTCTAGGAGAAGACCATAGGTAGACCAGAGATAAACAAGACAGCACTGCCCAAGATCTTACAGTCTAGGAGAAGTCCATAGGTAGACCAGAGATAAACAGGGGAGCTCTGCCCAAGATCTTACAGTCTAGGAGAAGACCATAGGTAGACGAGAGATAAACAGGGGAGCTCTGCCCAAGATCTTACAGTCTAGGAGAAGACCATAGGTAGACCAGAGATAAAGAGGACAGCACTGCCCAAGATCTTACAGTCTAGGAGAAGACCATAGGTAGATGAGAGATAGACAGGACAGCACTGCCCAAGATCTTACAGTCTAGGAGAAGACTATAGGTAGACCAGAGATAGACATGGTAGACAGAAGAGCTCTGCCCAAGAGCTTGCATTGTAGGAGAAGACCATAGGTAGACTAGAGATAGACAGAATAGAAAGGACAGCATTTCCCAAGAGCTTACAGTAGAAGAGAAGACCATAGGCAGACGAGAGATAGACAGGGGAGCTCTGCCCAAGATCTTACAGTCTAGGAGAAGACCATAGGTAGACCAGAGATAAACAGGACAGCACTGCCCAAGATCTTACAGTCTGGGAGAAGACCATAGGTAGACCAGAGATAAACAGGGGAGCTCTGCCCAAGACCTTACAGTCTGGGAGAAGACCATAAGTAGACCAGAGATAAACAAGGGAGCTCTGCCCAAGATCTTACAGTCTAGGAGAAGACCATAGGTAGACCAGAGATAAACAGGACAGCACTGCCCAAGATCTTACAGTCTAGGAGAAGACCATAGGTAGACCAGAGATAGACAGGACAGCACTGCCCAAGATCTTACAGTCTAGGAGAAGACCATAGGTAGACCAGAGATAAACAAGGGAGCTCTGCCCAAGATCTTACAGTCTAGGAGAAGACCATAGGTAGACCAGAGATAAACAGGACAGCACTGCCCAAGATCTTACAGTCTAGGAGAAGACCATAGGTAGACCAGAGATAGACAGGACAGCACTGCCCAAGATCTTACAGTCTAGGAGAAGACCATAGGTAGACCAGAGATAAACAGGACAGCACTGCCCAAGATCTTACAGTCTAGGAGAAGACCATAGGTAGACCAGAGATAAACAGGACAGCACTGCCCAAGATCTTACAGTCTAGGAGAAGACCATAGGTAGACCAGAGATAAACAGGGGAGCTCTGCCCAAGATCTTACAGTCTAGGAGAAGACCATAGGTAGACTAGAGATAAACAGGGGAGCTCTGCCCAAGATCTCACAGTCTAGGAGAAGACCATAGGTAGACGAGAGATAGACAGGACAGCACTGCCCAAGATCTTACAGTCTAGGAGAAGACCATAGGTAGACCAGAGATAAACAGGACAGCACTGCCCAAGATCTTACAGTCTAGGAGAAGACCATAGGTAGACGAGAGATAAACAGGGGAGCTCTGCCCAAGATCTTACAGTCTAGGAGAAGACCATAGGTAGACCAGAGATAAACAGGACAGCACTGCCCAAGATCTTACAGTCTAGGAGAAGACCATAGGTAGACCAGAGATAGACATGGTAGACAGAAGAGCTCTGCTTAAGAGCTTGCATTGTAGGAGAAGACCATAGGTAGACTAGAGATAGACAGAATAGACAGGACAGCATTTCCCAAGAGCTTACAGTATAGGAGAAGACCATAGGCAGACGAGAGATAGACAGGACAGCACTGCCCAAGATCTTACAGTCTAGAAGACCATAGGTAGACCAGAGATAGACAGGGTAGACAGAAGAGCTCTGCCCAAGAGCTTACAGTCTAGGAGAAGACCATAGGAGGACAAGAGATAGAAAGGAGAGCAGGGGCATAACTATAAATGACTGGGCCCCATAGCAAACTTTTGATTGGGGCCCCCCTTCCCGACTGACCACTAAGCCGTTAAGTCTACTCATAACTGCATAACTGCAAGTGCTCATCAGGAGTGCCTGACGTTTAAGGGACATTTGCAGAACCCGGGAGGCCTGCTTGACCACCTGGTGCTGCAAATGATGACAGCTCAGGGGGCCCAGTGTATTGATGGGGCAGGTTCCATAGCAGCCACTATGGCTGCTACAGAGGTAGCTATGCCCCTGCAGGAGAGAACTGCCCAGAAGAGCTTACAGTCTAGGAGAATACCATAGGCAGACAAGACATAGACAGGAGAGCACTGACCAGAAGAGCTTACAGTCTAGCAGAAGACCATAGGTAGATGAGAGACAGGATAGACAGGAGAGCACTGACCAGAAGAGCTTACAGTTTAGCAGAAGACCATAGATAGATGAGAGACAGGAGAGCACTGACCAGAAGAGCTTCCAGTCTAGCAGAAGGCCATAGGTAGATGAGAGATGGACAGGATAGACAGGAGGAGCCACTAACTGGGGGTGGGGTGAGACCACAGGGGGTGATGTAGGACTTCTGATCAGGGATGACATCACACCACCTTCTCAACAGATTATAGAACCAATCTGATGGCATCGCGGCCAGGAACGTTACTGATAGAGATGAGCGAATCCGTCCAAACCCAAGAATGCGGCATGCGAAAAAAGTTAGATGCCGCCCTAGGGAGTCCAGGAAAACATGGATACAGCCTATGGCCTATGACTGTCAGGAGGTCTATGGCTGTATGCATGTTTTCCCAAAAGCCTTCGGGCTGCATCCAACTTCCTCAGCCACCAGAAATTAAATGAAGCACACTCGGGTTCTGACGGATTCTCTCATCTCTAGTAAGGCTAGGTTCACACTGCATTTTTGCAATCCGTTTTTTTCATCCGTTTTTTGCAAATAACTGATGAAAAAAACGGATGCATTTGTGTGCATCCGTTTTGATCCGTTTTTCCATTGACTTCCATTGTAAAAAAACGGATCAAAACTGATCCGTTTTTTTTTACGGACACAAAAACGTAGCTGACACTATTTTTGTGTCCGTTAAAAAAAACGGATCCGTTTTGATCCTTTTTTTTTTTTACAATGGAAGTCAATGGAAAAACGGATCAAAACGGATGCACACAAATGCATCCGTTTATTCCATCCGTTTTTCATCAGTTTTTCCAAAAAACAGATGAAAAAAACAGATAGCAAAAAGGCAGTGTGAACCCAGCCTTACTGACGAATCTTTAACATGGATAAGGAGGAAACCATTAATGCACATGCGGCACATTCTCCGATAGAGGAGTTAGAGATAGGTTCTGGTCAGAGGAAGGTGATGGGGAGGGGAGAGCACAGATAATTTTATTCTAAGTGACGGACATCAGTTCTCAGCGAGGAGGAAGAAGAAGAAGAGCGACCCGCAGGTAATACCAAATGGGACTCTTATTCCTGAGGATATTGGGCTAGTATGTGCCCCCCATGTACTGTGGCCATCATTCTGACTGCATGACTCTTCTACTTGTCTCCACGTTGGTGGTTGTAGAAGTTGGTAGCTGGTTCTATTTTTTCACTCACCGGAGGGGCTGGGGTATGAGCCCACCACTTGTAGCATTGAGGGTGAATGTTCCTGCCTCTCTGTATGGAGGGTTGGAGCATTGGTCTTCTTCTACCCTGTGTATTGTCTTCACTCCAGGCTTTCATAGTGGTCTGCTCTGGTTGGATGTTGACCACTTTCTATGACCTCTTTTTAAGGTTTGTTTTTTGAGAATACGGAGGCATCATGAAGATGATCGAAGCTCATTGTGACATCTAGTCTCTGTAAAGGACTGGGTCACTGCTTGTCCGATGTGCGCTCATGGTTTGTGGTTGGTGGATAGGATTATATAGAAGATAGCATATAATATATAACAAGCAGAAACATGTTTGTGACACCCAATTCAATATATATATTCCTAGTGAGGTACATCCTGGAGTGGGGTCATTGTAGTCACCTGTGTGGATTGACCAGTGGTGGTCCTATCTTAAGGATTGGGCACAGTACATAGTTCCTGGCCATAGTAGGCGTCCTTTCCACCATTTCACTATTGGGTTAGCAGGTGGCCATTGTCCACCAGCATGTCCATCAGTTGTACACCCTGAAGCAGCCTTCATATACTAACCATCCAGACAGGAGTAGACTCGGAATATTGCCCGCAGGATGAGGTTCTCCTCCCAGTCAATTCTGTTAATGAATGATTCTCCCTCCACCCTCAGGACATGTCAATAGAATACAGGGACCTGCTGAAAGCCTCACCGGGAAGCGAAGGTAAATGTGATGGGGAAGAAGGGCATGTCCATCATTGTTACTGTGGAGTAGATATACCCCCGGGAGGTGTCCTCCTCCAAACCCTGAGGTGGCAGATATCTTAGCACTGATACATCCTGCACTAAGTTTCTGTTATTCCAATGGCTGAGAAAGTAAAGTCATTTTATATTTTAGAGGTAAGTGACAACCCTGGTGGGAAGTGGAATGTCAAGCGAACTCGTTGTCACTCACTAAGAGGTTTAACATCTCAATCAACGTGATGGAGACTTTTGGATCTGAAGTTTCTTTCTGAAAGGCTCCTAAACTCCTTCATGGTCAATGACCTCTGGGGTCTTCCGCAAGGCAGGGTCGCCCTCTGGTCATTTCCTTCAACTGTGTGACCCAAGGGTGAAAGTAGAGGAAGAAGGTGAAGGAGTCAGGAGCCGTGTAGAGCAGCCAAAGCAGGATGGGGTTACAGTGGGGGTCTCCTCTGCCCCATGATTAAGGAAATGTCACTAAGATGTTCCCCATTTGTATCTAAGTATCTAGGGCTTCCTCCCTGGACACATCTCTTCGGATAGGGTAATCATGGACTGACCACTCTCATGGCCGACTAATTATTAAATTACAGAATATGAACCAGTATAGTTAGCTCTCTAGAAGTGGGTGATATATTACTAAAATGGTATTGTGTCACCAAGATGGATAGCTTAATCACAAGATTTTAATGCTCAAATTCATATACAGTTACGATCTAAAAACATAAAAAATTGCTAAAAATACATATCTAAAAAAGAGTCAGCATGAAAATAAAGTAAAAGACATAAAAGAGTATATATAAAGAGCCTGGTGATGAAAACCGCGCCGGGCCCAGCGCAGACACCACTTTAGTAATTTTGGCAGTGATCCCGAATCTCAATGCTAAACATGGGCTCGTATCGCTGTTGAGCCGTAATTCTTATGTTTTAGAAGGATAGTCTCTCCTTTTAGATTTATGTTCATAGGAGGAAAAAAAGGTCAAGTAAATAGTGGTGGAACATCCACCTCTCACCCTGGCGGTGATAACTCCCACGGTCAGATGCGAGGTTGTGGCAGTAGTCCGTGCCTCAGTCTGTACGGCCAGCATACGATCTAGTGTAGCATAGTAAGCTATCTTGCGCTGCTGTGGCGTCCGCGTGTGTGAGAGCGCGCGCTCTTTCAAACTGCCGCTGAGTTAGATGCCAGGGAGATGCGGCTCCGGTTCGGGATCTTAGTGGTTTTTCTTGTTGCAGATATCACAGTTTCTCCTTTTATCCCTGAGAGGCGGCAGCGGCGGCGCTCAGGTCCTCCCAAGCCGAGTCTGCAATCCCCAGTTCTCAGGTCTCCCTTACCTGCCCGGGCACAACCTAACCCAACAGCTAACGCTGCTCACAGCCGCTCCAGGCACCACCCAATCAAAGCGCCGCCTCCGACATCAAGCGTAAAGACGATTGGCTCAATCGTCTTTACGCTTGATGTCGGAGGCGGCGCTTTGATTGGGTGGTGCCTGGAGCGGCTGTGAGCAGCGTTAGCTGTTGGGTTAGGTTGTGCCCGGGCAGGTAAGGGAGACCTGAGAACTGGGGATTGCAGACTCGGCTTGGGAGGACCTGAGCGCCGCCGCTGCCGCCTCTCAGGGATAAAAGGAGAAACTGTGATATCTGCAACAAGAAAAACCACTAAGATCCCGAACCGGAGCCGCATCTCCCTGGCATCTAACTCAGCGGCAGTTTGAAAGAGCGCGCGCTCTCACACACGCGGACGCCACAGCAGCGCAAGATAGCTTACTATGCTACACTAGATCGTATGCTGGCCGTACAGACTGAGGCACGGACTACTGCCACAACCTCGCATCTGACCGTGGGAGTTATCACCGCCAGGGTGAGAGGTGGATGTTCCACCACTATTTACTTGACCTTTTTTTTCCTCCTATGAACATAAATCTAAAAGGAGAGACTATCCTTCTAAAACATAAGAATTACGGCTCAACAGCGATACGAGCCCATGTTTAACATTGAGATTCGGGATCACTGCCAAAATTACTAAAGTGGTGTCTGCGCTGGGCCCGGCGCGGTTTTCATCACCAGGCTCTTTATATATACTCTTTTATGTCTTTTACTTTATTTTCATGCTGACTCTTTTTTAGATATGTATTTTTAGCAATTTTTTATGTATTTAGATCGTAACTGTATATGAATTTGAGCATTAAAATCTTGTGATTAAGCTATCCATCTTGGTGACACAATACCATTTTAGTAATATATCACCCACTTCTAGAGAGCTAACTATACTGGTTCATATTCTGTTATTTATTTTATCCCGTTAGCGCTGGGACAGTGGTGCACTCGAAGAGGGTGAGTTCCATTTGTACGGGTCAGGTGTAGCAGACCTCTACCTTTTTTAGTCCTAATTATTAAATTGTTTGGCTCATCTATAACTTACAGGTCTATATAACAGGACAGGACTGAAGAATAGGTGGCTGCCATGACTGATCATGTTCTCCCTTCTCCACCCTAGAAGTCAGTATGAAACTGTGGACCCCTCAGTCATCGTCGCGGCCTTTCTATGTCCTGTGCGTGGTTTGTGCCTCTCTCTTCTGCATCATCATCGCTCTCATCATCAGCTTTAGAAGTAAGTGTCAGTCTCAGGTTGTCCATTCACCGACCACCTCCCAATCAAGCAGAACATCGCTCTATGTCATATATAGTAGCTTCAACCTGAATGTGCAACACTGCAACTCCCTGCGTGCCCATACTGTGCGTACTAAGTCGTAGTTCTGAAATAATCAGAAAACCATAGTTCAAAGACTCCAGATCAATAATATACAGTAATCAGGAGATCAGATCTATGGCCTCGATGACTACTAGAATTCTATATCTCAGCCCTTTTATATCATGGCTCATGGATCTACTGGATCTGAGACTTTGGTAATATTTTGAATTCTAGCACCTGGAGAGAAGCCAGTAGACCGCACCACTGAGTTCCAGATTGGTAACCTGAGTGAGAGCATGAAGGCGACAGTCAGTCAGTTGTCCCAGGATGGTGAGTGAGTGGAGAAGGACACAAGGATCTGAGAAGCAGAAGGTGTCTTATTCCAGTCTTCTATCCATAGGAACCAAGTTAATGGAGAAATTCCAGAAGATGGACACCGTGCTGAAGGACATCCAGACAGATACCGCCATAGGTAATGTCCAGGTGGGCCTGGGGGTGGGGGGAAAATGGACATATGTATCTTCTCCTTTCCTGCTGCTATGGAGCCCAGTGGGGGTGGAGGGTCCACTCAGAGTCAGAGTCGCCTTCTTCCATCTCACCCCTCTATAGTGAATCTCCATCGAACAATAGATGTGATACATGTAAAAGTGTGGCCCCTTCCCAAGAATTACTATGGGGCCCCATGAATCTAGTTAAGACCCTGAGACCTTTAAGGTACAAGAAACCTGATTGTTAGTGTTGTAATACGAGGCTGTGTTGTCAGTCATGGCTTGGGATTGGATTTAGAGCGGTTTGGGGGTCATCGAAATTCGTGTAAACTTCTCAATTTCTAAACTTAACTGTGTAATGGAGAACAAAAGTGCAGAAAGAAATGCAGGCTGGGAGATCGAGGCTCCGCCAGAGTCACTGTGCACCATAAAGAGGCTCCCAGGGATGGTTACCTCATAGGGTTATGATATTATAATGTTTCCGGTGTTTCAGGAAAGCTGCAGAGTGATATGCAGAGAGTGCTGGCCGCCATCAATAGACTGTCCGATCAGATGAGGAAGATTTCTAATGGTGAGTATGAAACTTTCATCTAGGTCATAGGAGCCAATGTTCCACCACCAATCCTGACCCAGGTGAAGACTTCACACAGAGGAGGCGGCAGTAGTGGTTATTATAGATGTCCTCTATGATTGTTCCATCCAGGATGATGTCATCTGCAAATTGTGGTGTCATCTCCAGATCTTAATGTCTGCACCAGGTCATGATGTCATCTTCAGGTCCTAATGCTTTCACAAGGACAAGGTGTCCCATCCAGGTCATAATGTCTTCTCCAGAACGTCATGCAATTATCTCCAGGGTTTAGCTGTCCTTACCAAGCCATGATGTCATGTCCACAATGTCCTTCAGAACGTCTTTTCGAGATCATGATGTCATCTTACAGTTATGATGTCATCTATAGATAACTATGTACTCCCCAGTCCAGGTTATAACTTTATCTCCAGGTCCTGATGTCATCACCAGATCACAATTTCATTTGTCATGTCATCTCCCACTTGTGATGCCATCTCTAGGTCTCCAAGGGCGCTCACCAGGTCATAATATCCTCATCAGGTCAAAATGTCCTCTTGAGAGGTTGTGAGATAATTCCCAAGTTAAAATGATTCCCCCACTAACCAATGTTCTTACCAGGTTGTGATGTCATCTCCGGATCATGATGTCCTCACCAGGCTGTGATGTCATCTCCAGGTCATGATGTCCTCACCAGGTTGTGATGGCATCTCCAGGTCATGATGTCATCACCAGGCTGTGATGTCATCTCCAGGTCATGATGTCCTCACCAGGTTGTGATGTCATCTCCAGGTCATGATGTCCTCACCAGGTTGTGATGTCATCTCCAGATCATGATGTCCTCACCAGGTTGTGATGTCATCTCCAGGTCATGATGTCCTCACCAGGTTGTGATGTCATCTCCAGGTCATGATGTCCTCACCAGGTTGTGATGTCATCTCCAGGTCATGATGTCCTCACCAGGTTGTGATGTCATCTCCAGGTCATGATGTCCTCACCAGGTTGTGATGTCATCTCCAGGTCATGATGTCCTCACCAGGTTGTGATGTCATCTCCAGATCATGATGTCCTCACCAGGTTGTGAAGTTCTCACAGGCCATGATGCCATCTAAAGTTCATATTGCACCTGCTCTCAATGATGTTGTTTCCTCCTCTCCATGAAGGCTCCGAGGATATCCAGTGTCCCCCTGGTTGGAGCAGGAATCAGCTCAGCTGCTACTTCTTCTCCAAAGATGGAAAATCTTGGGAAGATGCCAAAAAGATCTGTGAAGCCCAAAGTGCTCACATGGTGGTTATCAACACTGAGGAGGAGCAGGTGAGTGCAGAGGGTCTCTGGGGGATTTGGCTGTATACTCCATGGTGGTGAGTTCACTGCTGGACACAATTCAGTGGGTATGGGGGGGAGGCACTGCTGGACACCATACAGGGGCTATGGGGGGGATTACACTCCTCTATGGGGGGAGGCACTGCTGGACACCATACAGGGGCTATGGGGGGGATTACACTCCTCTATGGGGGGGAGAAACTGCTGGACACCATACAGGGGCTATGGGGGGGGGGGGAATTACACTCCTCTATGGGGGGAGGCACTGCTGGACACATTGTGGGGATGTGGGGGGAATTACACTCCTCCATGGTGGGGGGAGGGGAGAGCGGATGAGGCCATAAGAGAGTTTTCTTCTCCTCACAGAATTTCATATTTGGGATAGCAAAGGGAAAATACACCTGGATCGGTCTGACAGACGTGTCTGGAGAATGGAAGTGGGTGGACGGAACCAAATACGACTCCACCCCCCAGTAAGTGGAACAGGCCAAAAAAGAAAGAGGAAAAAGATCACGAGATGGGGGGGAGGGGTTGTACCCCAAGTGTCAGTGTGTCACTATCCTGTACCCCAAGTCTCACTTTCCTGCACCCCAAGTGTCAGCATGTCATTATCCTGTACGCCAAGCAGGGCCGGATTAAAGGGAGGGCACAAGGGGCATGTGCCCAGGGGCCTCCACCACTAGGGGGCCCCCACCAGCCCAAACCCGGAAGTGGTGTCTGGGAGCCAGTCCCACGCGCAAAAAGCATGTGTAAACCCTAGCTGGACACAGCACTGGCCCCACTGCATGCTGTCCAGGGAGGGAGGGAGGTGTAGGGTTAATCCTGTGTAAGCATCTCCCTCCCGGCAGGCTCAGACTCCCCCCTGGTGGGTTTTTGAATGGATTCTTCCTGTCAAGCCTCCAGGTGCCTGTCTTCTGCCGAGGTCCTCACTCCCCCTTGCCCCTCCCCCTCACTGAGAAGAGGACTGTGTGGGACCTTAGCAAGGAAACCTGATCTCTCCAGCAAGGATGTGACATCATGGAGCATGCTGGAGCATCTGTCACAGTGGCTGACAGGCTGAAGGAACATAGAAGAGCCAGAAGAGAGAGGACCTGTCATCTGCCCAGATCAGGTGAGTATGAGGTTTTGTTTTGTATTAGCACAACAGAGCAGGGGTGTATACTATAGAGGCATATATCAGAGCAGGGATATATACTATAGGGGCATATATCAGAGCTGGGGTATAAACTATAGGGGCATATATCAGAGCAGGGGTATATACTATAGGGGCATATATCAGAGCAGGGGGCATATACTATGGGGGCATATATCAGAGCCGAGGGCATATACTATAGGGGCATACAGACGTAGCCAGGGTTAACATGATCCCTTACCCAACAATTGTGTCAGGGAGCTATGTTAAGTCAATTAGAGTGTCGAGTTAAATGCGTCATTGTGATCAAGTTAACCCTGGCTACATCTGTATATCAGAGCAGAGGTGTATATATATATATATATATATATATATATATATATATATATATATAGCCTGTGTGCAGCATATGACATGTAGCCTGTGTGCAGTGTATGATATATAGCCTGTGTGCAGTGTATGATACATAGCCTGTGTGCAGTGTATGATACATAGCCTGTGTGCAGTGTATGGTATATAGCCTGTGTGCAGCCTATGATATATTGCCTGTGTGCAGTGTATGGTATATAGCCTGTGTGCAGCCTATAATTTATAGCCTGTGTGCAGCCTATGATATATAGCCTGTGTGCAGCATATGACATATAGCCTGTGTGCAGTGTATGGTATATAGCCTGTGTGCACTGTATGGTATATAGCCTGTGTGCAATGTATGACATATAACCTGTGTGCAGTGTATGGTATATATCCTGTGTGCAGTGTATGGTATATAGCCTGTGTGCAGTGTATGGTATATAGCCTGTGTGCAGTGTGTGGTATATAGCCTGTGTGCAGTGTATGGTATATAGCCTGTGTGCAGTGTATGATATATAGCCTGTATGCAGCCTATGATATATAGCCTGTGTGCAGCATATGGTGTATAAATAGCCTGTGTGCAGCATATGACATGTAGCCTGTGTGCAGCTATATATGCCATGATCCTTAGGGTATATTCACATGTAGCATATCCGCTATAGATTATACACAGCCTTTAAGTACTTTCTGCTCTTTACTGCTTCAGGTAGTTTATATGGTTGGGAACTGAAGATGGGACCTAGACTTGCAAGTCCAGGTTCCTTCAGCGATTCACAACTGCATATGCTGCTGTGGGGGCTAACACAGTGGGCAAGAGCGCACAGAAAGTACTAAAGTGCTCTGTTCTCGCATTGAATTAAGTGGGAAAACACTGCGATGCTCACCCCTCCCCCGTCCTGTCTCTAGGGCCTGGCATCTTCCTCTGGACTGCAGCCTCTAGGGACCATCATATGCAGAACAGAGGAGGATGCTGAGCCATACAGCCAGGAGTGAGGAGGGGTAGGTGCTAAGTTCCCTACAGTAATCAGCCACCTGTATAGATTGCTGTATGTTTTATTTGTGGGGGAAGAAAATGGGGGGGGCAACAAAATTGTTGCCCAGGGCCTCCACCAACCTTAATCCGGCCCTGACGCCAAGTGTCACTATCCTGTACCCCAAGTGTCACTATCCTGTACCCCAACTGTCACTATCCTGTACCCCATGTGTCAGTGTGTCACTATCCTGTACCCCAAGTGTCACTATCCTGCACCCCAAGTGTCACTATCCTGTACCCCAACTGTCACTATCCTGTACCCCAAGTGTCAGTGTGTCACTATCCTGCACCCTAAGTGTCACTATCCTGTACCCCAAGTGTCAGTGTGTCACTATCCTGCACCCTAAGTGTCACTATCCTGTACCCCAAGTGTCACTATCCTGTACCCCAAGTGTCACTATCCTGCACCCCAAGTGTCACTATCCTGTACCCCATGTGTCAGTGTGTCACTATCCTGTACCCCATGTGTCAGTGTGTCACTATCCTGTACCCCAAGTGTCACTATCCTGTACCCCAACTGTCACTATCCTGTACCCCAAGTGTCAGTGTGTCACTATCCTGCACCCCAAGTGTCACTATCCTGTACCCCAAGTGTCAGTGTGTCACTATCCTGTACCCCATGTGTCAGTGTGTCACTATCCTGTACCCCATGTGTCAGTGTGTCACTATCCTGTACCCCAAGTGTCAGTGTGTCACTATCCTGCACCCTAAGTGTCACTATCCTGTACCCCAAGTGTCACTATCCTGTACCCCAAGTGTCAGTGTGTCACTATCCTGCACCCCAAGTGTCAGTGTGTCACTATCCTGCACCCCAAGTGTCACTATCCTGCACCCCAAGTGTCACTATCCTGTACCCCAAGTGTCAGCGTGTCACTATCCTGCACCCCAAGTGTCACTATCCTGTACCCCAAGTGTCAGTGTGTCGCTATCCTGCACCCCAAGTGTCACTATCCTGTACCCCAAGTGTCACTATCCTGTACCCCAAGTGTCAGCGTGTCACTATCCTGCACCCCAAGTGTCACTATCCTGCACCCCAAGTGTCACTATCCTGTACCCCAAGTGTCAGCGTGTCACTATCCTGCACCCCAAGTGTCACTATCCTGCACCCCAAGTGTCACTATCCTGTACCCCAAGTGTCAGTGTGTCACTATCCTGTACCCCAAGTGTCACTATCCTGCACCCCAAGTGTCAGCGTGTCGCTATCCTGCACCCCAAGTGTCACTATCCTGTACCCCAAGTGTCACTATCCTGTACCCCAAGTGTCAGCGTGTCACTATCCTGCACCCCAAGTGTCACTATCCTGTACCCCGAGTGTCAGCGTGTCACTATCCTGCAACCCAAGTGTCACTATCCTGCACCCCAAGTGTCACTATCCTGTACCCCAAGTGTCACTATCCTGTACCCCATGTGTCACTATCCTGTACCCCGAGTGTCACTATCCTGTACCCCAAGTGTCACTATCCTGCACCCCAAGTGTCACTATCCTTTACCCCAAGTGTCACTATCCTGTACCCTAAGTGTCACTATCCTGTACCCCGAGTGTCACTATCCTGCACCCCAAGTGTCACTATCCTTTACCCCAAGTGTCACTATCCTGCACCCCAAGTGTCACTATCCTGTACCCCGAGTGTCACTATCCTGTACCCCAAGTGTCAGTGTGTCACTATCCTGTACCCCAAGTGTCACTATCCTGTACCCCAAGTGTCACTATCCTGTACCCCAAGTGTCACTATCCTGTACCTCCTGTTCTTGGAGATATTGACTTTTCCTCTCATGTAATAGGGACTGGCTCCCCGGGCAACCTGACGAGTATTTTGGCCATGGACTTGGTGGAGGAGAAGACTGCGCTCATCTGCATAAGAACGGACAATGGAACGATGACCACTGCTCCCGCCGTTACTGGTACCTGTGTGAGATGAACATGTGAGAGGAAGGAAAGATCTGATATTACTCCAGGCTTCCATCCCACCTCATCTCCTCTGGGGGTCACTCAATGTACCTTCAAGATGTCTACACAAAGGATATTGTTAGGATCGAGAGAGACTGGAGACAAAGCCTCAAAACTCAGCATTATCCATGTAATACAATAGAAGCCTCCACCTAGGTGGTCTATGTAGAGCAGGGCTTCTCAATTCCAGTCCTCAGGCCTCACCAACAGGTCATCCTTTGAGGATTTCCCATACGAAGGACACCTGTGACTATACCTGATGCACTGAGTATAATGATATCACCTGTGACTATACCTGATGCACTGAGTATAATGATATCACCTGTGACTATACCTGATGCACGGAGTATAATTATATCACCTGTGACTATACCTGATGCACTGAGTATAATGATATCACCTGTGACTATACCTGATGCACTGAGTATAATGATATCACCTGTGACTATACCTGATGCACTGAGTATAATTATATCACCTGTGACTATACCTGATGGACTGAGTATAATTATATCACCTGTGACTATACCTGATGGACTGAGTATAATTATATCACCTGTGCTATTACCTAATGTACTGAGTATAATGATATCACCTGTGACTATACCTAATGCACTGAGTATAATTATATCACCTGTGACTATACCTGATGTACTGAGTATAATTATATCACCTGTGACTATACCTGATGTACTGAGTATAATGATATCACCTGTGACTATACCTGATGCACTGAGTATAATTATATCACCTGTGACTATACCTGATGTACTGAGTATAATTATATCACCTGTGACTATACCTGATGTACTGAGTATAATGATATCACCTGTGACTATACCTGATGTACTGAGTATAATTATATCACCTGTGACTATACCTGATGTACTGAGTATAATTATATCACCTGTGACTATACCTGATGTACTGAGTATAATTATATCACCTGTGACTATACCTGATGTACTGAGTATAATGATATCACCTGTGACTATACCTGATGCACGGAGTATAATTATATCACCTGTGACTATACCTGATGCACGGAGTATAATTATATCACCTGTGACTATACCTGATGCACTGACTAATTATATCACCTGTGACTATACCTGATGCACTGAGTATAATTATATCACCTGTGAAATACTAAGGAAATCCTCAAAACACAACCTGTTGGTGAGGCCTGAGGACTGAGAAGCACTGTTGTAGATGATCCATGTAGCAGGTCCATGGAGTTGATACTTTTAGAAGGTCCATTTCTGATGCTAATAGTGGACGTCCATGGAGATGATCCATGTAACAGGTCCATTTCTGATACTCACGGTGGACGTCCATTTCTGATACTCACGGTGGACGTCCATTTCTGATGCTGATGGTGGACGTCCATGGAGATGATCCATTTCTGATGCTGATGGTGGACGTCCATTTCTGATGCTGATGGTGGACGTCCATTTCTGATGCTGATGGTGGACGTCCATGGAGATGATCCATTTCTGATGCTGATGGTGGACGTCCATAGAAATGCTCCATACAGAAGGTTCATGTTCCTATTAGAGATCCTTTGTGCGGTTCCTGTAGACGACTCTTTATAAGAGGAACTACTGATCTATCAGTAATCATCTATAATCATGTGATCTCTTCTTTCCCAATGATTTCCCATCGTCCCCTGTAATATAAACACAAGGCCTCATGGATGACCGAGAACGATCTTCAGATACTGATTATAATTGATGGAATAAATTATAATAATATGATCAGTATATAAGGTGTTGTCTCATGTGTAACAGCAGGGGGTGCCCCAGGAACCCCGGCCCCCCATATACCTGTATACTTTGTGTACGACTGTGGGGGGGGGGGCGGTATTCATGTGTGGGGGGAGGGTGGCTCCCCCTTTGTCGGGGTTAGCTTATCAATGTGTCACTTGTCAAGGTAGCCCAGAGAGACGTTTTTACCCCCCCCCCCCCCCCCGGTAGACGGGCTCCGCTTCCGCAGCTTTGGAGTCCAGTGACTTAACCAGAATAACGTCCATTTACTTGGTGCAATACACAAAAAATAGTACTAGAACAGAAGACCCTTGTATTCACATTTACTGACCTCCTATTGCCCTACAGTGTCGGGGTACCCGTCCTGGCAGAGTTGTATGAGGTTCCTGTGCCAGAACCTTTCCAGGATAGCCATGTGTAACGCAGTGCAATACATAGGCAGTGGCGGTCTTTGGCACCAAGCACCCCAAGCGATTGCTTGGGGCCCCCAACATCCAGGGGGGCCCCCACGCCCAGCTCTTGTGCTCAACACCGCTGGACAGGGCCGCTGCCCCGCTTGCTGCTGCCATCTGAACTGTAACTATGAGCACTCGTAATGAGCGCTCATAGTTACATGCAGCAGCACTGACAGTGCGGGAGACATTGGCTCCCTTCCTGTCAGTCACTCTTGTGGCCACAGGAAGGGTTTTCCCTGCTGTCACAAGTGGCAGCTTTGTCCTTGTGGTGCCGGCGCTCCAGTGACATCACTGGAGCATCGGCGCCAGCACAAGGGGAGTGCGGCCTCTTGTGATTGCAGGGAAAACCCTTCCTGCGGCCACAAGAGTGAAGAGAAGAGGAGACGCCCGGACCCAGGTGAGTATAAGTGTTTGTTTTATTGTGTTATATACTATATGGGAGGGGGAGCACACAGGCACCTGTGTAACTGGGGGAGCGCACAGCGGGGGTCTATATAAATGGGGGGAGCACACAGGGGGGCTATATAACAGGGGGAGCACACAGGGGGGCTATATATAACTGGGGGAGCACACAGGGGGGCTATATAACAGGGGGAGCACACAGGGGGGCTATATATAACTGGAGGAGCACACAGGGGGTCTATGTATAACTGGGGGAGCACACAGGGGGGCTATATAACAGGGGGAGCACACAAGGGGGCTATATATAACTGGGGGAGCACACAGGGGGGCTATATATAACTGGGGGAGCACACAGGGGGGCTATATATAACTGGGGGAGCACACAGGGGGGCTATATATAACTGGGGGAGCACACAGGGGGGCTATATATAACTGGGGGAGCACACAGGGGGGCTATAGACTACTGGGGCTTCATAGAGGGGTCTATATACTACTGGGGGCAGCACACAGGGGTTCTATACAGCCTCGGACTGGGCCCACCCCCTCCTCCCTCTTGCTGGGCCCTGCCCCTGAGCCAGAGAGGGGCCTCCCTTGTATCGGGAGCTCAAGGGGCCCCCTGCTGGCTCCCACACTGCTGGGGTGAGTTCAGCACGGCATCAGGGCCCGTTCTCTCTGTAATCATGGGCCCTCCCCTCCCCCTGCTCACCTGGCCCCTTACATCAGCTCCCATCCTCAGCGCTGCCCTCTTCCTGCCTGTCACCAGATGCCGAGAGCAGCAGCAGCAGCAGCAGCCCCTCTGCCCCCCCTCCCCTCTGCAATCACGTGACTCTCCTGTTGCTATGTGCAGTCGGTGCACAGGAGATGGGGAGAGGCTGCAGGCTGCCCGGCCTGGCTGGGAGAAGATGGAGACAAGAAGACTGAAGCCTCCTGCCCTGCTGAACATGTGAGTGTGAGTGTGTGTGTGTATATTTGTCCATCTCTGTCATCTGTGTGTGTCTGTACATCTATGTCATGTGCTTATCCATGTAAGTGATATATATGTGTCTACGTAATGTGCATCTACCATGTATATAGTGTATATTATGTAATGTAGTTCTATAGATGTTCTATATATGCTTTTGTATCTGTGTATCTATGTTTGTGTGTCTGTCATGAGTCTGTGTGTGTTAGTATGATTAGATGTACATATGTGTGTTATGTCTGCATGTTAGGCAGTATGTCTATTTGTGTATATATGTATACAGTGTGTATGTCTGCAGTATGTCTATTTGTGTATATATGTATACAGTGTGTGTGTCTGCAGTATGTCTATTTGTGTATATATGTATACAGTATACAGTATGTATGTCTGCAGTATGTATATTTGTGTATATATGTATACAGTATGTATGTCTGCAGTATGTATATTTGTGTATATATGTATACAGTGTGTGTGTCTGCAGTATGTCTATTTGTGTATATATGTATACAGTGTGTATGTCTGCAGTATGTCTATTTGTGTATATATGTATACAGTGTGTATGTCTGCAGTATGTCTATTTGTGTATATATGTATACTGTATGTATGTGATAAGAGAAAGTTCACACTCTGGAGGCCCAGTTGTGCAGGAGATCCATGAGGCTTAGGGCCCTATTCCACAGGCTGAGCAACCATGTAAACGAGCGCCGATCTGCTAGATCGGCGCTCGTTTACTGGGCCTATTACACGGCCCGATGCTCATGAAACAAGGGCTGCATTGTTACCAATGTCCTTGCAGCCCTTGTTTCATACATTACCTGTCCGGGCCGCAGATCTTTTTCCCCTGGTCCCGCGCGGCAGCATCTGCTTCGGAGCGGGGCTATCTGAACTGACAGACCGCTCAGCCAATCACTGGCCGCGGCGTTTCCCGGACAGTGATTGGCTGAGCGCTCTGTCAGTTCAGATAGCCCCGCTCCGAAGCCGACGCTGCCACACAGGACCGGGAGAAGATCTGCGGCCCGGACAGGTAATGTATGATGCTGCTGAAATCGTCGGTCACCGCCACACACCGCTATTCAACCGTAGCGATGCGCTGGTGGCGAACGACTATTTTAGGTCTGAACATTAATGAATGATCAGCCAATTCGGGTCGAATCGGGCCAATTCGGCCGATTATCGCTCCTGTGGAATAGGGCCCTTAGGCTCTGATCAGCTGATTCAGGATTCTCATATCAAAGATGATAGGTGTTGTAGTAGCTATAACAGTAAGACTAATCAATGGATGACGCGTTTCATCAGATGAGATTATCAGATCTATTGAGGATTCCCTTAGAAACACATTATCCATTGATTTAAGTCTTACTGCTACGTCTACTACAACTCCTATCATCTTTGATGTGAGAATCCTGAGCCTAAGCGCCTAAGCCTCACGGATCTCCTGCACAACTGGGACCTCCAGAGTGTGAACTTCTTCTCAACCATTGTACTGACTCAAAAAAGCCGCAGTATCAGGCACAAGTAGTATAATGCCCCCCCCCCCCCCTCACCAGACTGCACCCCCTCCGGAGCAGCAGTATCAGTGACAGGTAGGATAATACCCCCTCACCAGACTGCACCCCCTCTGGAGCAGCAGTATCAGTGATAGGTAGGATTATACACCCCTCACCAGACTGCACCCCCTCCGGAGCAGCAGTATCAGTGATAGGTAGGATAATACCCCCTCACCAGACTGCACCCCCTCTGGAGCAGCAGTATCAGTGATAGGTAGGATTATGCCCCCCTCACCATACTGCACCCCCTCCGGAGCAGTAGTATCAGTGATAGGTAGTATAATACCCCCTCACCAGACTGCACCCCCTCCGGAGCAGCAGTATCAGTGATAGGTAGGATTATGCCCCCCTCACCAGACTGCACCCCCTCCGGAGCAGCAGCAGTATCAGTGATAGGTAGTATAATGCCCCCCTCACCAGACTGCACCCCCTCCGGAGCAGCAGTATCAGTGATAGGTAGGATTATGCCCCCCTCACCATACTGCACCCCCTCCGGAGCAGTAGTATCAGTGATAGGTAGTATAATACCCCCTCACCAGACTGCACCCCCTCCGGAGCAGTAGTATCAGTGATAGGTAGGATTATGCCCCCCCTCATCTGACTGCACCCCCTCCGGAGCAGTAGTATCAGTGATAGGTAGGATAATGCCCCCCCTCACCAGACTGCACCCCCTCCGGAGCAGCAGTAGTATTAGTGATAGGTAGGATTATGCCCCCCCTCACCAGACTGCACCCCCTCCGGAGCAGCAGTAGTATCAGTGATAGGTAGGATAATACCCCTCACCAGACTGCACCCCCTCCGGAGCAGCAGTAGTATTAGTGATAGGTAGGATTATGCCCCCCCTCACCAGACTGCACCCCCTCCGGAGCAGCAGTATCAGTGATAGGTAGGATTATGCCCCCCCTCACCAGACTGCACCCCCTCCGGAGCAGTAGTATCAGTGATAGGTAGGATTATGCCCCCCTCACCAGACTGCACCCCCTCCGGAGCAGCAGTAGTATCAGTGATAGGTAGGATTATGCCCCCCCTCACCAGACTGCACCCCCTCCGGAGCAGCAGTAGTATCAGTGATAGGTAGGATTATGCCCCCCCTCACCAGACTGCACCCCCTCCGGAGCAGTAGTATCAGTGATAGGTAGGATAATACCCCCTCACCAGACTGCACCCCCTCCGGAGCAGCAGTATCAGTGATAGGTAGGATTATGCCCCCCTCACCAGACTGCACCCCCTCCGGAGCAGCAATATCAGTGATAGGTAGGATAATACCCCCCCTCACCAGACTGCACCCCTCCGGAGCAGCAGTATCAGTGATAGGTAGGATTATGCCCCCCCCTCACCAGACTGCACCCCCTCCGGAGCAGCAATATCAGTGATAGGTAGGATAATACCCCCCCTCACCAGACTGCACCCCTCCGGAGCAGCAGTATCAGTGATAGGTAGGATAATACCCCCTCACCAGACTGCACCCCCTCCGGAGCAGTAGTATCAGTGATAGGTAGGATTATGCCCCCCTCACCAGACTGCACCCCCTCCGGAGCAGCAGTATCAGTGATAGGTAGGATAATACCCCCTCACCAGACTGCACCCCCTCCGGAGCAGCAGTATCAGTGATAGGTAGGATAATACCCCCTCATCTGACTGCACCCCCTCCGGAGCAGCAGTATCAGTGATAGGTAGGATTATGCCCCCCCTCACCAGACTGCACCCCCTCCGGAGCAGCAGCAGTATTAGTGATAGGTAGGATTATGCCCCCCTCACCAGACTGCACCCCCTCCGGAGCAGTAGTATCAGTGATAGGTAGGATTATGCCCCCCCTCACCAGACTGCACCCCCTCCGGAGCAGCAGTAGTATCAGTGATAGGTAGTATAATGCCCCCCCTCACCAGACTGCACCCCCTCCGGAGCAGCAGTATCAGTGATAGGTAGGATAATGCCCCCCCTCACCAGACTGCACCCCCTCCGGAGCAGCAGTAGTATTAGTGATAGGTAGGATAATGCCCCCCTCACCAGACTGCACCCCCTCTGGAGCAGCAGTATCAGTGATAGGTAGGATAATACCCCCTCACCAGACTGCACCCCCTCCGGAGCAGCAGCAGTATCAGTGACAGGTAGGATAATACCCCCCCTCACCAGACTGCACCCCCTCCGGAGCAGCAGTATCAGTGATAGGTAGGATAATACCCCCCTCACCAGACTGCACCCCCTCCGGAGCAGCAGTATCAGTGATAGGTAGGATAATACCCCCCCTCACCAGACTGCACCCCCTCCGGAGCAGCAGTATCAGTGATAGGTAGGATTATGCCCCCCTCACCAGACTGCACCCCCTCCGGAGCAGTAGTATCAGTGATAGGTAGGATAATACCCCCCCTCACCAGACTGCACCCCTTCCGGAGCAGTAGTATCAGTGATAGGTAGGATTATGCCCCCCCTCACCAGACTGCACCCCCTCCGGAGCAGCAGTATCAGTGATAGGTAGGATAATACCCCCCTCACCAGACTGCACCCCCTCCGGAGCAGCAGCAGCAGTATCAGTGATAGGTAGGATTATGCCCCCCCCTCACCAGACTGCACCCCCTCCGGAGCAGCAGTATCAGTGATAGGTAGGATAATACCCCCCTCACCAGACTGCACCCCCTCCGGAGCAGCAGCAGCAGTATCAGTGATAGGTAGGATTATGCCCCCCCTCACCAGACTGCACCCCCTCCGGAGCAGCAGTATCAGTGACAGGTAGGATAATACCCCCCCTCACCAGACTGCACCCCCTCCGGAGCAGCAGTATCAGTGATAGGTAGGATTATGCCCCCCCTCACCAGACTGCACCCCCTCTGGAGCAGCAGCAGCAGTATCAGTGATAGGTAGGATTATGCCCCCCCTCACCAGACTGCACCCCCTCCGGAGCAGCAGTATCAGTGATAGGTAGGATTATGCCCCCCTCACCAGACTGCACCCCCTCCGGAGCAGTAGTATCAGTGATAGGTAGGATAATACCCCCCCTCACCAGACTGCACCCCCTCCGGAGCAGCAGTATCAGTGATAGGTAGGATAATACCCCCTCACCAGACTGCACCCCCTCCGGAGCAGCAGTATCAGTGATAGGTAGGATAATACCCCCCTCACCAGACTGCACCCCCTCCGGAGCAGCAGCAGCAGTATCAGTGATAGGTAGGATTATGCCCCCCCTCACCAGACTGCACCCCCTCCGGAGCAGCAGCAGCAGTATCAGTGATAGGTAGGATTATGCCCCCCCTCACCAGACTGCACCCCCGCCGGAGCAGCAGTATCAGTGATAGGTAGGATTATGCCCCCCTCACCAGACTGCACCCCCTCCGGAGCAGTAGTATCAGTGATAGGTAGGATAATACCCCCCCTCACCAGACTGCACCCCCTCCGGAGCAGCAGTATCAGTGATAGGTAGGATAATACCCCCCTCACCAGACTGCACCCCCTCCGGAGCAGCAGCAGTATCAGTGATAGGTAGGATAATACCCCCTCACCAGACTGCACCCCCTCCGGAGCAGCAGTATCAGTGATAGGGAGGATTATGCCCCCCCCTCACCAGACTGCACCCCCTCCGGAGCAGCAGTATCAGTGATAGGTAGGATAATACCCCCCCTCACCAGACTGCACCCCCTCCGGAGCAGCAGCAGTATCAGTGATAGGTAGGATAATACCCCCTCACCAGACTGCACCCCCTCCGGAGCAGCAGCAGTATCAGTGATAGGTAGGATAATACCCCCTCACCAGACTGCACCCCCTCCGGAGCAGCAGTATCAGTGATAGGGAGGATTATGCCCCCTCACCAGACTGCACCCCCTCCGGAGCAGCAGCAGCAGTATCAGTGATAGGTAGGATTATGCCCCCTCTGGAGCAGCAGCTGAGGCAGCACTAAAGTAGTAAAAAATCTTGTGACTTTATTCACACCCTCTAGCGCAGAGATATGGGAACCTTCGGCCCCTCCAGCTGTTGCAAAACTACAATTCCCATCATGCCTGGACATGGCTGTCCAGCTTTGGCTGTCCAGGCATGATGGGAATTGTAGTTTTGCAACAGCTGGAGGGCCGAAGGTTCCCCATCCCTGCTCTTGCGCAGTGTTTCGGTTTTAGCCCTGAGAAAGCCTAGAGTAAAGCCAAAATGTCGCACAAGAGGAAGTTAATAAAGTCACAAGATTTTTTACTACTTTGGTGCTGTCTCCGCTGCTGATCTTAAAGCCATGTTCACACAACGTATGTTTTGCATAAATCACAGCTGTTGTTGCAATTTGCAGCAGCCGTGATTTATGCAAAACATACGTTGTATTGAAATGTCAGTTTTCTGCAGCCGCTATTCATTGAATAGCAGCCGCACAAGACATGTCAGTTCACACAATGGAGCGTGCAACTCTGGCCGCAGGCTCCATAGTGTGCAGTGGTGAATTCGGATGCGGCCGCACACTGGTGCACCTGCATCCGAATTCAGCAGAAGTGAAGATCATCCGGCCAGTACTGCAGTACGGGCCGGGATGATCTCCAGTAACACCGGCCATTCTGTGACCTGGCTGCGTCACTAAACGGCTGGTATTATATGTAGTGTGAACCCGGCCTAAGGCTATGTTCACACACTGTATTTTTGCTCAGTATTTTGCAACCAAAACCAGGAGTGGATTGAAAACACAGAGGCTATGTTCACACAATGTGGAAATTTAGTGGATGGCCGCCATTTAATGGTAAATAATTGGTGTTATTTTAAAACATGAGCCGTTATGAAATAATGGTCATTATTTGTCATAAAATCACGGCCATCTACTAAATTTCAACAGTGTGAACATAGCCTTTCTGTGTTTTCAATCCATTCCTGGTTTTGGTTGCAAAATACTGAGCAAAAATACAGTATGTGAACATAGCCTAAGACACCATGCTTCCCGCTCCTTTTCCTCTGGTGCACTCCCATCTGCTTCTCCTGGTCCGGACTCACTGACAACCTGCTCGGCCATTCATTAGGAATATTTGCAGTCTTTAAAGTGTTAACTGTTATTTGAAGGAACTTTTGACATATGAGAGGTTTAGCTTGGTCGGGGTCTCTCTATGATAGTATCAGCCAGGTGAAGCATCACTCCCAGACCCTGTGCGCAGTCCGGCTGATTACAGGTCACAGTCTCCACTATATTATATGAAGCTCGTTTCCTGTAATCAGCAGAACCCATACGATATAGTACATGTTATTATATGGCCCAGATTGCAACCAGGATCCTTAGGGTCCATTTACACAGAAAGATTATCTGGCTTCAAATCTTTGGCAGATAATCTGTCAAAGCCAGAAATGGATTTGAAAAGAGGAGAAATCTCAGTCTTTCCTTTATGGCCTGATCTCTGTTTATAGTCTGTTCCTGGCTTTGGCTTCAAATCTTGAGCAGATAATCTGTCAGATAATCTTTCTGTGTAAATGCACCATTAGACTTGGGTGTTGGGTGTCTCAGTCCTGACACCAATTAAACTTTTAATCATGTCTGTCTGACATTTTGTATTGACATTAAAGGGGTACTCTGGTGAAAAATATTTTTTCCAAATTAACTGGTGCGAGAAAGTTATACGAATTGTATATTACTTCTAATTAAAAGTCTCCAGTCTTCCAATACTTACCAGCTGCTGTATGTTCTGCAGGAAGTGGTGTATTCTCTCTAGACTGACACAGTGCTCTCTGCTGCCACCTCTGTCCATGTCAGGAACTGTCCAGGAAAGGTTTTCCATGGGGATTTGCTGCTGCTCTGGACAGTTCCTGACATGGACAAAGGTGGCAGCAGAGAGTGTCAGACTGGAGAGAATACACCACTTCCTGCAGGACATACAGCAGCTGATAAGTACTGGAAGACTGAAGATTTTTCATTAGAAGTAATTTACTGATCTGTGACTTCTATAAACAGATTTTTAAAAAATGTGTCTCTTCTGCTGGAGATTGTAATAGAAAAGCAGACTAGATCATTTTCTCCTTCATCTTCTATGTTTCTAAGGCTGTGTTCACACGTGACATTTTTGATGTGTTTTTACAGCAATATTGTTGGAATTTCATTGAAGTTTCTACATAAATGGTGCAGTTTTACCACAACTGCATAAATCAGTAACAACTGTATAAGTGACTGGCACTGCACTAGCATTGCTGGTCACATACGCAGCTCTATGCAAAGTAACGTGAAAGGTTTGGCGCTAATTATGTCTGTGTATGTAGGGTGGGCCCCAAGAATCAATTTCCCTGGTGGGCCAAGGTACCCCAGTCCGACACTGGTTCTATATACTACTTGGGGCAGCAGAATGGTGTCTATATACAACTTGGAGAGCACACAGGAGGTCTATATCTAAGTGGGGGAGCACACAGGGGGGCTATATACTACTGGGGGAGCACACAGGGGGGCTATATACTACTGGGGAGCACACAGGGGGTCTATATACTACTGGTGGAGCACACAGGGGTCTATATACTACTGGGGGAACATACAGGGGGTCTATATACTACTGGTGAGGCACACAGGTGGTCTATATACTGCTGGAGACCAACAAAGAAGAAAAAAAACTAAACACCATGATAGCGCCCACCTCCAGAATAGAATATATAATCAAATTTTATTTAGACATGATTTCAAAACAACAACAAAGACAAAAAGGAACACCATAGCAAACATGATTAAACACAATTAAAAAACCACACAGGTATCTAAGCAATCCAAAGAGTGAGAGGATATGATAGTCCCCTCACTGCCTCAGGATATCATCTTATCTCATGGTCAGACCAACATATGTATACAAATCTATCTTATTGTGCAGTATAATAAATTATACAAGGAAAATAATAATAACTGTGTAAAACATATGATAAAACCCAAATGTCACAGATAATCCAATGAAAATCCACTACTAATGTGTCAATATCTATCACAAATACCTAAAGAACAATGAAATATACATAAAGTGCTGTCCTGTAAAGTGCTACATACTATGACATAGTATAGACATACAAAAATCATAAAGCGCCAGAAAGATAAGCACAAGTAACACAAAGATTTGTCTGATCACCCTCTGACCATGAGATCCAGTGTCCTGACTGAGACCCAACGCGTTTCGTCACCGCAGTGACTTCATCAGGGGTGGAGTTAGATGTGCCAGGGGGCTCCTTTTATATTTATCCCAATATCTTGAATCAATAATACAATTTTCTAAATTATAAATACCTGTGAGGTCAAGTGGCAGGGAGCGTGCACCGAGAGTTTGTAGAGCAAAGATGGCGCCGTCAGCGTCTCTCTGCTCAACTGTGCATGAGCGGAACATAGTAAATCACCTGATCACGCGTCTATGCGTTCCACTGTGCGTCTCAGCTGTGATTGTGAGATCTGCGCATGAGCGGAACTGGTAAATCGCCCGACCACACGTATATGCGTTCCACTGTGCGTCTCAGCTGTGATTGTAGAATCCTTCTTACATATGATGTCATTAGCGCATACACATTCTAAAACCCCGGGTCCGACCAGTGTTAACAGCGCTGCATCACGTGGTGCGTTTCACATGCGTGCCATACATCAGGAAGTAAACCGTGAGATGTATAGTGAGTTACAATGGTACAATCAGGACGCCAGGTTATCACATTGCTAATATCACACTATATAACTTTATATTTAATGGTGCACAAATTCCAACACTGTAAACATTATATTAGTCTCTATTCAAAAATAATTTGGTTCTCATCCCATATCAAGTATTCGGATAGAGTATATCAGATCTCATCATTAACATCCTAAACCATATATGAGAGCGCCCCACGCAGGTACATTTTATAACACGTTCAATGACCAAAAATGTTCATATTACCATGTTATATCTCATTCTGAATATATTCCCAACATCCCAAATTGTACACGTGTGTCTGACACTTATATATTCCCTAACGTAATATTGTCATGACTTATTATCAGGCGGTTGTTATCTCTTATTGTCACACCATGTATACTCATATTAAACGTCTCCCATACGCATGCGCAAAATCTGTCAGGCAATTTATGTCTTGTCCTAATCTTTTACTCTCGGTACACGCTCCCCCGCCACCAGTATGCAAATACACACAATATACTAATCATATTATATATCAAAATATATTAGTTACAATTTCCTAACTTTATTAAATATGAAAAAAGGCAAAAATAAGGCAAAAAATAATAAATAAAAATAAAAAATGAAAAAATGAAAAAAATATATAATAAAAAATAAAAAATAAACAAAAAAAGAGAAAAAATAAATAAACAATAAATAATGATAACAATCATCATTATAATTATAATATTCATTATTGATAATCATGTGAGTTAGAGCTAATGGAGGAAAGAGAGTCCACTTGTAGAGTCCATGTCTCCAGCGTGCGCGCACTACAGGATGCATTATGGACCCAGTTTTACCGAACTGGCACATTGAAAGGTAAGTCTTTACGGTGGTCATATCCTTCATCACCTGGAGGAACCGTAAAAGAGAGAAGGAAACCCTTGATATTTTCGTCTCGTATACATTCTTACACCTCCTTTTTTCATGGTATATTCCCAACATGAAATTCATATTTGAACAACATTTCCTTCGTTGCTGCTGAGATGCATTCGCCACCATAATTGATATTCTCGTATGTAGACATATGTTAATTATTATACCTCCACCCCACTAAAAAACAAAACATAATTATCTATCCAGTAACCATACTAACCCAATGCAATCGCACATCCCACCAATGTATGTGACAAATTAGACTTATTCAACCTACAATTGAAATTCAATTATTATGTCCAAAATCATGTCAAAAGAAAATGTCTATGTTACCTATTCTGATATAAATAAAAATTAATTTGTATGTGTAATTTCATTTAATTTATATATAATATGCGTGAATGAGATCCAGAATCAAAAAGATAATGGAAATTGTGTTAAGTGCACACAAAAAAAAAAAAAAAAGGAGGGGGGGGAGGAAAAACGTATATTAAGCAGCAAAATCTCAATAGGAGATGTAAAAATGTTATTTACATAAATGCCATGGGGTCCTAGGGATGAAGAGAACACATCGGAGAAACGTCAGGGAAAGAAAGTCAATCCATTAAGATGATGTCAGTGTAGCCAAAATCACACAGAAATTGCACAGAACCTCTGTATGCTATATCACTCCCCAAGAAAGCCAGAGAACAGGAGTTCCTCATTCAGACTGTATGGACAGATAGCTCGCAAATTGAATATCCATTTAGATTCCAGTCTAAGTAATGCTTGTGTAGTCTCCCTGTCAGGACAGGCAAGAACAGACAGGACAGAGACAGTGGGCCCTGAATCTGAACCCACCACTGACCCTGCCTAATTGCCTCGGCCGACCCTAAACGGTCGCGGACAACCACGAAGGCGTTCCCTACGCTGCGTAAGTGAAACACAGAACAGCACGGACAGACAAACACAATAAAGAATAGTAGAACAAGCCGGGTCAAACCACACAGGCAACGCAGTACAAAGTCGGTAACACAAAGAATAGTCGGAGGTCAGGCAGAGGTCAGAACACGAGCAGTCAGGCAGAAGGGATTAGGACGGGATACGCAGGAGAAGGACAAGGGGAGCTGGGATCAGAATAACTAATAGCCAGCAATTACCAGCTGGCTTTCACTTTACTTTATACTGGATCAGTAGCCCGGACCAGACACTGATTGGTCTCCTGATCCAGCAACACTGCAGCTGCGGTGCTGCAGACCAAGTGGCAGAGCGATCTGCCACTCAGCCTGCACGAAGCCGCATCAGCTGTGCCGGCCGGCCGGCTGACTATCACGTGAGACCGCGGCGTCCCCGGTTACTAGGGACGCCGTCGGGTCTCCGTGACGTCACTCCGCTCCGGCGGGCAGAGCTCCGGCGCGTTCTCGAGCTGGTCGCCGGAGCAGAGGCCGGGGAAGATGCCGCAGGAGCCAGGTCAGGTGAGTTCCTGACATTACCCCCCTCTTATGAGGGACCTCAGGACCCTTATCCACTGGACCGGGTTTAAACGGATTCTGGGTATGATATCGTCGGATTAACTGAGGAGCGTGTATATCTCTAACTGCCACCCATGTACGCTCCTCTGGACCAAAACCATTCAAGTGGACTAGGTATTGTAATGAACCCTGCACCCACCGAGAGTTTAAAATTCTCTCTACCTCATACTCCAGTTCACCCTGGACGACTAGCGGAGCAGGAGGAGGTGACGGAAACACTGGTGGCACATATTTTTTCAGCAAGGCTTTATGAAAAACAGAATGAATCTTTAGGGACAATGGTAGTTTAAGCCTGAAAGTTACTGGGTTAATAACCTCTACGATCGTGTATGGCCCAATGTATTTGGGTGCCAGTTTTCCTGATTGGACTCTCAATTTCAGGTTTTTAGTTGAGAGCCAGACTTTTTCACCTACAACATATTGATGGCCAGATATGCGTCTTCTGTTGGCATACTTTTGATAGGTTTCAGCGAGTGAAATGAAGTCACGCCATTTGTCCTGGGTATTAGACACAAAACATCTCAGAAACTGCTCCAAAGACTGATTGACCCTCTCAGTCTGTCCGTTCGTTTGAGGGTGGAACGCAGAGGAGAAAGACAATGAGACCCCCAGTTTACTACAAAACTCTCTCCAAAATTTAGCAACAAATTGAACACCCCTGTCAGAAACAATGTTCTCCGGGATCCCATGCAAGCGTAACACATGATTGACAAACAGCGTGGCTAATAAGCGAGCACTGGGTAGTTTACGTAGTGGAATAAGATGACACATCTTAGAAAAACGATCCACCACCACCCAAATGACAGTTTTACCCCTAGATAGTGGTAGGTCCGTGATAAAATCCATGGATAAGTGCGTCCAAGGTCTCGTAGGGACCGGCAGAGGGTGTAACAACCCCTCCGGTAGGCTACGGGGAACCTTGGATCAAGCACAGATCTCACAGGCTTCCACAAACGATTTAACATCTCGGCTCCATGTTGGCCACCAGAAATGACGTGACAGCAGATATTTAGTTCCAGCAATAACCATGAATCTCTTCCAATACTCGGAGACGGAGATTCGGCGGTACAAACAAGAGAGACTCAGGAGTGTTATGGGGGGCCATACTCTGAGACTGCGTGACTAGAGTCACTAAGTCTGGTTGCAAAACAGATATTACAACGCCAGGTTTTAGTATCGTATCGACACAGTTTTCGGGTATGACTTCAAAATCAAAGCTGCGGGAGAGGGCGTCAGCTCTGATATTACGAGAACCGGGTCGATAGGTGATTTCAAAGTCGAACCTAGAAAAGAACAGTGCCCACCGGGCCTGCCGTGGAGAAAGGCGTTTAGCAGTATCAAGGTAAACTAAATTCTTGTGATCAGTGAGTACAGTGACTTTATGTTTGGCCCCTTCCAAGAAGTGCTTCCATTCATCAAAGGCCATCTTAATGGCCAATAGTTCTCTATTGCCAATATCTTAGTTGCGTTCTGCTTGTGAAAACTTTTTGGAAAAGAATGCAACCGGCCGTAGGTGGGTAAGGGTGTCTGACCCTTGGGACAAGACTGCCCCTACCCCCACCTCGGACGCGTCTACTTCAACAACAAACGGGCGTTCGAAATCTGGCTGAGTCAGTACTGGAGCTTCTGAGAAGCAATGCCGAAGTGTGTCGAATGCCCCAATAGCCTCTTTGGACCAGTGTACAAGGTCTGCCCCCTTCTTGGTCAAATCGGTAAGAGGCCTAGCTATAATAGAAAACCCCTTAATAAATTTCCTGTAATAATTGGCAAAGCCTAAAAACCTTTGTAAAGCCTTCAGGTTGTTAGGTCATTCACAATTTTTTATGGCTGCCACCTTGACCGGGTCCATACTAAACGAATGGGGAGTAATATTATAATGCAAGAACGAGACCTCCTGGAGGCCAAACTGACATTTCGACAACTTGGCATAAAGTTTATTTTGTCTGAGAAGCTCCATTACCGTACGGACGTGCAACACATGGGAAGACCAATCTGGGGAAAAGATTAAAATATCATCGAGGTACACCACAACAAACCGTCCCAGATACTCACGAACAACATCATTGACAAAATGCAGGAAGACAGCCGGAGCATTGCATAACCCAAAGGGCATGACGAGATACTCGAAGTGGCCCTCTGGGGTATTGAATGCGGTCTTCCACTCATCACCTTCCCTGATGCGGATTAAATTGTATGCTCCCCTCAGGTCTACCTTGGAAAACCAATTAGCTCCTATGATTTGGTTAAACAGATCAGGAATTAATGGCAAGGGATGCTGATTCTTAATCGTAATTTTATTCAACTCCCGGTAATCAATACAGGGACGGAGACCCCCGTCCTTTTTCCCAACGAAAAAGAACCCCGCCCCCATGGGAGAAGAAGATGGGCGTATATGACCTTTACGCAGGCTATCCTTTATATATTCCCTCATAGCTTCCCTCTCCGGACAGGACAGATTGAAAATGCGACCTCGAGGGTATTTGACACCAGGAAGTAGCTCAATAGCACAATCATATGGTCTGTGTGGTGGTAATTCTTCTACTGCTTTTTCGTCGAACACATCTACATAGTCAGATAAAAATTCCGGAACCTCCCCTTCTCCGGAGGAGCATTCCGCAAGAGACACAGCACTACAGTGGGAGGCACATCCAGGCCCCCATCATACCAGCTCCCTGTTGGGCCAGTCAAAGACAGGGTTGTGAGTCTCCAACCAGGGCAACCCCAGAATCACGTCAGATGACAAGTTATGCATGAGTAAGAAGTCGAGTCTTTCCACATGGACAGACCCCACCTTGACCTCAAGACAAGGTGTCACATAACGTACACTTGCCTGGGCAAAAGGGGCAGAATCTGCTCCAGTGACATTAATAGGATGCTGGAGCAGCAGGGGACATACCTCCAAACCAGAAAAAAAGATAGGATTAACAAAGTTGGTTGAGGATCCAGAATCAACCTGGGCGTACCCATTAATACTTTTATTCCCCACAGACAAAGAGATTGGCAACAATAACTTATTTTTGAAGGTTACCTGTGCGCCTGAGAGACCCCTTCGACAATCTCTCAGGCGCTGAAGTTTTCCGGCGGTGGCCCTGGCCTGGAAGGGCATTGCCGAACTTGGTGTCCTGCTTTTCCGCAATAAAGACATAAATTATTCTGCAGGCGATGGGCACGTCGGGCTTTAGCATCGGTGGCATCCACCTGCATCGGCTCTTCGGGTGATGGTAAGACTGGGAGAGAGGATTTGGGGTGTGAGAGCGGTGATACAGGGGTTCTAGGGTGGTCAGGGGTACCCTTCTCTCTCTGTCGGTCTGAGTCGTCGGTCAACCCTGATGGCTAGTGTCATGCTGTCCTCAAGCGAGTCAGGAGTAGGATATGCCACCAACATATCCTTCAATCTGTCACAGAGACCCACCTGAAACTGATATCTGAGGGCCGAATCGTTCCACGTGGAGAGACCGCTCCACTGCCGGAATTCTGAGCAGTACTCCTCCACTGGACGTCGGCCCTGTCTCAACCCAGTCAGCTGTCGTTCTGCGTTAGCTGCACAGTCAGGGTCATCATACAATAGACCTAAGGCGGAAAAGAACTGGTCGGGGCTCTGTAGGTGAGGGGAGTCAGATGGTAGAGAAAATGCCCACTCCTGTGGTGGTCCTTGGAGGAGGGACATGATGATGCCCACCCTCTGAACCTCATCCCCAGACGAAGTAGGGCGTAATCTAAAATACAATTTACACCCCTCCCTGAAGGCACGGAATTTCCTCCTGTCCCCCGAGAACTTATCAGGAAGTTGAACAGGTGGCTCAGGAGGTGTGGGGGAGGTCACCGTGAGCTGTCGGGGTGCCGTCTCCTGTTCCTGGACCCTTACAGCGAGCTCCTGAACCATCGTGTTGAGTCGCTGCATTTGGTCCACAATATTAGTTAGGGCTGTCCGGTTGTCCATGAGGCAAATGGCGGTAAGGGCTGGCTATTCTGTCAGGACAGGCAAGAACAGACAGGACAGAGACAGTGGGCCCTGAATCTGAACCCACCACTGACCCTGCCTAATTGCCTGGGCCGACCCTAAACGGTCGCGGACAACCACGAAGGCGTTCCCTACGCTGCGTAAGTGAAACACAGAACAGCACGGACAGACAAACACAACAAAGAATAATGCAGAAGGTTGTGGAGGAGTGGATCAGCTCACCTGGAAATGGCAGACAACAGGCTCCCTGGATGTTGGAGGGGGATGGGTGGGTGCACGGATCCTGCACGCGGCCGAGCGTGGGTTCACAGTAGGAATTGAGGAAAGGAGAAGGTGTACGGTCCAGCACTCCAAAATGTTCGGGGAAAAAATATGCTAGCTTAGCATATTTTTTCCCCGAACATTTTGGAGTGCTGGACCGTACACCTTCTCCTTTCCTCAATTCCTACAACAAAGAATAGTAGAACAAGCCGGGTCAAACCACACAGGCAACGCAGTACAAAGTCGGTAACACAAAGAATAGTCGGAGGTCAGAACACGAGCAGTCAGGCAGAAGGGATTAGGACGGGATACGCAGGAGAAGGACAAGGGGAGCTGGGATCAGAATAACTAATAGCCAGCAATTACCAGCTGGCTTTCACTTTACTTTATACTGGATCAGTAGCCCGGACCAGACACTGATTGGTCCGGTCTCCTGATCCAGCAACACTGCAGCTGCGGTGCTGCAGACCAAGTGGCAGAGCGATCTGCCACTCAGCCTGCAAGAAGCTGCATCAGCTGTGCCGGCCGGCTGACTATCACGTGAGACCGCGGCGTCCCCGGTTACTAGGGACGCTGTCGGGTCTTCGTGACGTCACTCTGCTCCGGCGGGCGGAGCTCCGGCGCGTTCTCGAGCCGGTCGCCGGAGCAGAGGCCGGGGAAGAAGCCGCAGGAGCCAGGTCAGGTGAGTTCCTGACACTCCCCTCCACGAATGTTGGTATGTAGTTTTTCCAATCCGCAAATCTGTATGCCATCCAATCTTCCTGCATGTTCTTGTAGGAAATGAGCCGCTACAGACGTCAACATTTTGCCTTGTTCTTGGTCTCGTCTAGCTAAATTAATGGTAGAGATGTGTTTCTGTATCCTTTTACGTAGCTGTTGTCCAGTCTGGCCTACATCAATCTTTCCACATGGAGATGTAATGGCATAAATTACATTGCGAGTTTTACAATCAATCCGGTCTTTAAGAAACCATTCCTTTCCGGTCCCGGGATGTAAGACTTTTCTTCTCGCAGGCATAAATGCGCATATAGAACAATCTCCACATGGAAAAGATCCCTGGTATCCAAAACCTCTGTTCAATCTCCGTCTTGTTCTCTGGAAATGACTTCTGGTGAGAGTGTTCTTTAGTGTAGGGGCTTTTTTGGCCACTAATAAGGGCTGAGGGGGAAGGAGAGGTTCAATTCCCTTATCCGAAAGAAGTATATGCCAGTTGTTCTTCAAGACCCGTCTCAGATCTGTCCATTGATTATTATAAGTGGAGATAAACCTAATCTCTTGTTCTCACTTCTATCTCTTGTCTGTAATAACACAGATCTATTTTCGCCACTTGCTCTCTGATATGGAGATCACTCTCTTAGGGTAGCCCCTGTCTTCAAATCTTTTCGTCAATTGTTTTGCTTGTCTCTTGAAATCTTCGTTAGTTGTACAATTCCTCCTTACCCTGAGGAATTGTCCCACAGGAATTCCATTCAGTGTGTGTCTCGGGTGAAAGGAATCAAAGTGTAGAAGGTTGTTAGTAGCTGTCTTCTTACGATATAAAAGGACGCTGGTTGACCTCAGGGAGATCAACCAAAACACCGCAGAGACACCATCACGTGTCTCAACGTCAGTGTATTCTAGAACATTGCCCCCTGGGAAATCAAATATGCAAAAGAACACTGCAGAGACACCATCACATGTCTCGACGTCAGTGAACTAGCCAGACCTTTCCTCCGGGAAGGAACAACCTAGCCAAAGGCGTTCTCCAGTCAAGGAAACCACCTCAGCAAGGTATCCATCCACAGACAGCTGTTTCGGGGTTTTTGCCCCCCCATCAGTGTGGAGTAGGTTTCTGGCTAGTGGGAGCAATGACTAGTAAGTGCATGCAAAAGGACGCTGGTTGACCTCAGGGAGAGGTGTCTCTGCGGTGTTTTGGTTGATCTCCCTGAGGTCAACCAGCGTCCTTTTGCATGCACTTACTAGTCATTTCTCCCACTAGCCAGAAACCTACTCCACACTGATGAGGGGCAAAAACCCCAAAACAGCTGTCTGTGGATGGATACCTTGCTGAGGTGGTTTCCTTGACTGGAGAACGCCTTTGGCTTGGTTGTTCCTTCCCGGAGGGAAGGTCTGGCTAGTTCACTGACATCGAGACATGTGATGGTGTCTCTGCAGTGTTCTTTTGCATATTCTTACGATATAAGTCTGTCACAACTCGATTCCCATTCAGATGTATTCTCAGGTCAAGAAATTCCACTGAAGAGGTAGAGATAGAAGATGTCAAATGAATATTCAGATTGTTACAATTCAAAGCTCCTATAAACTCCATACATTCCTCTTCGGTGCTCATCCACAGAAACAGCACATCATCAATATACCGGTACCATTGTAATACCTTAGTGAACCAAACACATGGGTACACCTGTGCCCCCTCCCACCACCCCAAAAAGAGGTTAGTGTAGGAGGGGGCACAGCATGCACCCATTGCCGTACCAGACACCTGCAGGTAGAATTGATTGTCAAAGACAAAGAAATTGTGTCGTAGGACAAAGTTCAGAAGAGTATAAATGAAAGAATCAAAGTATCTCCTCTCCTCTGATACATACACAGCACTGGCCAGCACAGATGGGGTCTCCTCTCCTCTGATACATACACAGCACTGATCAGCACATGTACGGATCTCCTCTCCTCTGATACATACACAGCACTGGTCAGCACATGTACGGGTCTCCTCTCCTCTGATACATACACAGCACTGGCCAGCACAGATGGGGTCTCCTCTCCTCTGATACATACACAGCACTGATCAGCACATGTACGGATCTCCTCTCCTCTGATACATACACAGCACTGGTCAGCACATGTACGGATCTTCTCTCCTCTGATACATACACAGCACTGGTCAGCACATGTACGGATCTCCTCTCCTCTGATACATACACAGCACTGGTCAGCACATGTACGGATCTCCTCTCCTCTGATACATACACAGCACTGGTCAGCACATGTACGGGTCTCCTCTCCTCTGATACAGCACTGGTCAGCACAGATGGGGTCTCCTCTCCTCTGATACATACACAGCACTGGTCAGCACATGTACGGATCTCCTCTCCTCTGATACATACACAGCACTGGTCAGCACATGTACGGGTCTTCTCTGTTTGGCCACCTTCTCCTAGTGCCCCCTCCCTTTCTCCCCACAGTTCTCACTTCCTATTGCCCCAGAGAGAGATGGGAAATGTAGTGGATGCCTTTCTTATAAGCTGTGGCAGGGCCGTAGTTAGGGGGGGGCAGGGGGGGGGGCAGCTGCCCCGGGCGCAGAGACCTGAGGGGGCGCCATCACAGGGGGCAGCAGAGAGAGGATGACAGTGGATGAGGCAGCCTGGAAGCTCCGGCCCTCTGTCAGTGTGAGGAGGCAGAGGACGATTATTACTTCATCAGCAGAGCTATTTCCCATACTGTCCTGTCTCCTGTTTAGCTATAATTTGCGCAAAATTGCTGCGTTTTTACCGAGAATTTGTGCAAATCAGGACTAAACAGCAGCCAGGAGACAGGACAGGAAAGAGATGGTGAAGGACCTTGACATGTGACTATGATGTCATCGCAGGTCCTGTATGTACACTGCACTAGGAGGAGGAAGAAAGAAGATACAGGTGTGTGGGAAGGGGAGGACAATCAGGGGTGCACAGTCTGGGGAGGACAATCAGGGGTGCACAGTCTGGGGAGAGGGGTGAAGGGTCCACAGTCTGGAGGGGGCAGGGGGATACAGGGTGCAGGGCCGGCTCCAGGTTTTTGTGGGCCCTTGGTCGAGAGAGCCTCGGCGGGGCCCTTTGAATAGCAAATTATATGGCATCCTTGTTAGAGGGTCTCTAGCTCTTGATTCTGTGTAGGGGATCAGCTGTGTTATATACTTATTACCCCCCTCCTGTATGAGTGTGTATATATCTATCTCTCGAGCACATATATACACACACTCATACAGTAGGAGGATAATAAGTATATAATACACTGCTGTATACCTACACAGAATGGAGAGATATATACACACTCATACAGGAGGAGGATAATAAGTATATAATACACTGCTGTATACCTACACAGAATGGAGAGATATATACACACTCATACAGGAGGATAATAAGTATATAATACACTGCTGTATACCTACACAGAATGGAGAGATATATACACACTCATACAGGAGGAGGATAATAAGTATATAATACAATGCTGTATACCTACACAGAATGGAGAGATATATATGCACTCATACAGGAGGATAATAAGTATATAATACACTGCTGTATACCTACACAGAATGGAGAGATATATACACACACTCATACAGGAGGAGGATAATAAGTATATAATACACTGCTGTATACCTACACAGAATGGAGAGATATATACACACTCATACAGGAGGAGGATAATAAGTATATAATACACTGCTGTATACCTACACAGAATGGAGAGATATATACACACTCATACAGAAGGATAAAAAGTATATACTACACTGCTGATTACCTTTTTCACCTCGGGGCACACCTACCAAATAAAGTTTGACAAAATAACAAAAAAAACAACAAACATAATTCGGTAACTCACAGGTGACGTCTTCTTTGATCTGATGCGATCGCTCTCGTTTCCTCGCCATCCGGCCCAGACCACCATGATGATTTCTTCCAGCTACAATTCTTCTCTTCAGAACCTGTGAGACAAACATCTTAGGCTCCGCACATTTCCAGCAACTTCCTTCCCTTTTCCCCACCCATAGGCTCCTATACATTAGTAACTCTGCTGCTTGGTGTCATGTGCAGTAAAGTAAGAAGGTTTGTGTCCCCATGCTGTGCCCCCATATAGTAATAATGCCCTCTGTCCCCATAGTAATGCCCCCTGCTCTGCCCCATAGTAGATGGCCCCTGCCCTGCCCCATAGTAGATGTCCCCTGCCCTGCCCCATAGTAGATGTCCCCTGCCCTGTCCCATAGTAGATGACTCCTACCCTGCCCCATAGTAGATGTCCCCTGCCCTGCCCCATAGTAGATGTCCCCTGCCCTGCCCCATAGTAGATGTCCCCTGCCCTGTCCCATAGTAGATGACTCCTACCCTGTCCCATAGTAGATGACTCCTACCCTGCCCCATAGTAGATGGCCCCTGCCCTGCCCCATAGTAGATGTCCCCTGCCCTGTCCCATAGTAGATGACTCCTACCCTGCCCCATAGTAGATGTCCCCTGCCCTGTCCCATAGTAGATGACTCCTACCCTGCCCCATAGTAGATGACTCCTACCCTGTCCCATAGTAATGCCCCCTGCCCTGTCCCATAGTAATGCCCCCTGCCCTGTCCCATAGTAATGCCCCCTGCTCTGCCCCATAGTAAATGACCCCTGCCCTGCCCCATAGTAGATGTCCCCTGCCCTGCCCCATAGTAGATGTCCCCTGCCCTGTCCCATAGTAGATGACTCCTACCCTGTCCCATAGTAGATGACTCCTACCCTGCCCCATAGTAGATGACTCCTACCCTGTCCCATAGTAGATGACTCCTACCCTGTCCCATAGTAATGCCCCCTGCCCTGTCCCATAGTAATGCCCCCTGCCCTGTCCCATAGTAATGCCCCCTGCTCTGCCCCATAGTAAATGACCCCTGCCCTGCCCCATAGTAGATGACCCCTGCCCTGTCCCATAGTAGATGCCCCCTGCCCTGTCCCATAGTAGATGCCCCCTGCCCTGTCCCATAGTAATGCCCCCTGCCCTGTCCCATAGTAGATGCCCCCTGCCCTGTCCCATAGTAGATGCCCCCTGCCCTGTCCCATAGTAATGCCCCCTGCCCTGTCCCATAGTAGATGTCCCCTGCCCTGTCCCATAGTAGATGACCCCTACCCTGTCCCATAGTAGATGCCCCATAGTAGATGTCCCCTGCCCTGTCCCATAGTAGATGCCCCCTGCCCTGTCCCATAGTAGATGCCCCCATAGTAGATGCCCCCTGCCCTGTCCCATAGTAGATGCCCCCTCCTCTGCCCCATAGTAAATGACTCCTACCCTGTCCCATAGTAGATGACCCCTACCCTGCCCCATAGTAGATGACTCCTACCCTGCCCCATAGTAGATGACTCCTACCCTGCCCCATAGTAGATGACTCCTACCCTGCCCCATAGTAGATGTCCCCTACCCTGTCCCATAGTAGATGTTCCCTGCCCTGTCCCATAGTAGATGTCCCCTGCCCTGTCCCATAGTAGATGCCCCCTCCTCTGCCCCATAGTAGATGACTCCTACCCTGCCCCATAGTAGATGTCCCCTACCCTGTCCCATAGTAGATGTTCCCTGCCCTGTCCCATAGTAGATGTCCCCTGCCCTGTCCCATAGTAGATGCCCCCTCCTCTGCCCCATAGTAGATGACTCCTACCCTGCCCCATAGTAGATGACTCCTACCCTGCCCCATAGTAGATGACTCCTACCCTGTCCCATAGTAGATGACCCCTACCCTGCCCCATAGTAGATGACTCCTACCCTGCCCCATAGTAGATGACTCCTACCCTGCCCCATAGTAGATGACTCCTACCCTGTCCCATAGTAGATGACCCCTACCCTGCCCCATAGTAGATGACTCCTACCCTGCCCCATAGTAGATGCCCCCTCCTCTGCCCCATAGTAGTTGACTCCTACCCTGTCCCATAGTAGATGACCCCTACCCTGCCCCATAGTAGATGACTCCTACCCTGCCCCATAGTAGATGACTCCTACCCTGCCCCATAGTAGATGACTCCTACCCTGCCCCATAGTAGATGACTCCTACCCTGCCCCATAGTAGATGACCCCTGCCCTGTCCCATAGTAGATGACTCCTACCCTGCCCCATAGTAGATGCCCCCTGCTCTGCCCCATAGTAGATGACTCCTACCCTGTCCCATAGTAGATGACCCCTACCCTGCCCCATAGTAGATGACTCCTACCCTGCCCCATAGTAGATGACTCCTACCCTGCCCCATAGTAGATGCCCCCTCCTCTGCCCCATAGTAGTTGACTCCTACCCTGCCCCATAGTAGATGACTCCTACCCTGCCCCATAGTAGATGACTCCTACCCTGCCCCATAGTAGATGACTCCTACCCTGCCCCATAGTAGATGACTCCTACCCTGCCCCATAGTAGATGACTCCTACCCTGCCCCATAGTAGATGACTCCTACCCTGCCCCATAGTAGATGACCCCTACCCTGCCCCATAGTAGATGACTCCTACCCTGCCCCATAGTAGATGACTCCTACCCTGCCCCATAGTAGATGACTCCTACCCTGCCCCATAGTAGATGACTCCTACCCTGCCCCATAGTAGATGACTCCTACCCTGCCCCATAGTAGATGACCCCTACCCTGTCCCATAGTAGATGACTCCTACCCTGCCCCATAGTAGATGACCCCTACCCTGTCCCATAGTAGATGCCCCCTGCTCTGCCTTAACACAAAACAAAAAATCATACTCACCTAATCCAAGGGACGGTCCTCTTCTTCCTGGCTTCTCCCTTCTGTGCGCCGCAAGGACGGATCCGCTAGCAGGCACGATGACGTCATCGCTCTGCGCCTGCTGAGGGGATCACGTCCTGAAGCGCTGCAGAGGAAGGCCCAGCCCAGGACGTCATTGAGGACGTCGCATCCGCCCAGCAACGCCACACCCCCCGGATGTCGCCAGCAATGCGGCCCGCCGCATCCCCCGTACTCACTATCGGCACGATAGTGAGTATGGGGGATGCGGCGGGCCCCATTGCTGGCGATATCCAGTGGCTCATTGCTCGGGCAAGTGCCGGGGGCCCCTTGAGCGGCTGTGGGCCCTGGCACTTGCCCGAGTACGCCACGTGCTGACGCCGGCCCTGACAGGGTGACACCAGTCTGGGATGGGGGGGGGGCACACAAGAGAGTTGGGGTCCAGTGTCTATTTAGGGGTCTGGTCTGGTTGTAAATTATTCTATACTTAACCCCTTAATAACTGCCCTATCCAAATATATATCACATTTATATAAACCTCACCTACTATCTGCAGGGGTAGGGGACCTTGGCTCTCCAGCTGTTGCAGAACTACAACTCCCATTATGTCTGGACAGCCAGAGTTTAAGCTGTGACTGTCCAGGTATGATGGGAGTTGTAGTTTTGCAACAGCTGGAGAGCCAAGGTTCCCTACGCCGATCTATAAAGCTCCTGTACCTGTATATACAGTGACTATGATATAAGAGTCATTATAGTGCTTGAAAATCCCTATATTGTAATCCGTATTCTTCTTCTTCTTCTTCTTCTTCCAGCCATTTTTCTGCGCGTAATACAGCCCGAACCGTTTTGTGCACACACTCCGTTCAAACTGCGTTTCGAAGCCCTCGGCGGTGTGTGGTGTGCTATCTATTTTTCGTTTCGATCGGATATGTCGTTTTTAAGAAATTTACGTTAAACGACCCCAAATTTCCCATAGAAAATAATGGCCCATTGCAAATAATGGCCACACTCTAACCGCTAGCAGCCAATCACAGCACATATGCAAATAGCTGAAATATAGCAGCCAATAGGAACTCTAAGGTCTCGTCATGCAATGTATCACACCATCCACAGTCACATGTCCACTATTGGCCAATAGAAGATGTAATATATGGAAGGTCCTTAACGATTTTGTCTCCCCGACATGAGTAAGATTGTCATGGTAACCGAGCAATGATCTTTACCATTATAAGTACTCAGATCGCTCTTAAAGGGACCCAGGTCACCCTTAAAGGAACGCAAGTCGCTCTTAAAGGGACCCAAGTCTCTCTTAAAGGGACGGGAGCCATGTCGCTCTTAAAGGGACCCAAGTTGCTCTTAAAGGGACGGGAGCCATGTCGCTCTTAAAGGTACCCAAGTCGCTCTTAAAGTGGCGGGACCCAAGTCGCTCTTAAAGGGACGGGACCCAAGTCGCTCTTAAAGGGACCCATGTAGCTCTTAAAGGGATCCAAGTCGCTCTTAAAGGGACGGGACCCAAGTTGCTCTTAAACGGACGGGACACTCCAAAAGGTATGGGACCCATGTCGCTCTTAAAGAGACCCATGTCGCTAGAGCGACCTGGGTCCCTTTAAGAGCGGCCCGGGTCCCTTTTAAGAGCGACCTGGGTCCTTTTAAGAGCGAAATATGTCCCTTCAAGAGCGACCAAGGTCCCTTTAAGAGCGGCCCGGGTCCCTTTTAAGAGCGACCTGGGTCCTTTTAAGAGCGAAATATGCCCCTTCAAGAGCGACCAAGGTCCCTTTAAGAGCGAAATTGGTCCCTTTAAGAGCAACCTGGGTCCCTTCTAGAGCAAAATATGTCCCTTTAAGAGCGACCTGGGTCCCTTTAAGAGCAAAATATGTTCCTTTAACCCCTAGATGACCCTGGACGTAGGGTAACGTCATGGAAGTCTGTCCCCAGACGACCCATGACGTAACCTTATGTCCTGGGTGTTTCTCCCGCTATGAAACCTCATAGCAGGTGGGGGCCGGCTGCAAACAGCAGCCGGGACCTCACCGGTAATGACACGCTGCAGCGATCGCGCTACCGCGTGTCATTAACCCCTTAAACGCCGCGGTGTTTAAGTGTAAGTGACAGGGGGAGTCCCCTGTCACTTACCAATCGGGACCCCCGCAGTGTGACTGCGGGGGTCCCGATAGGTGAAACGGGCCGCTGGAGGTCTCTCACCTGCCTCCGTGCGGTCCGATCGGCAATCTGCTACACTGAGCCTGCACAGGCAGGCTCAATGAGCAGATCGCCGATAACACTGATCAATGCGAGGCCTATGGCATAGCAATCATCAGTGTAGAAATCAAACTAATGTATGTACTAGTCCCCCAAAGGGACTTCAAATGTGTAAAAAAAAAAAAGTTCAAATCACTAACACACTACCCCAAAGCCCCTCCCCCAATAAAAGTCAAAATCACCCCCCTTTCCCATTATATAAATAAAACATATAAAAATGAATAAATAGATAAACATATAATATACCGTAGCGTGCGTAATTGTCCGATCTATTAAAATATAACAAGCGTCATTGTGATCGGTAAACGGCGTACACGGAAAGAGGGAAAAAGTGCGCAGATTACCGATTTTATGTTACATTATATATTAAAAAAAATCAATAAAAAGTGATCAAAACGTCCGATCTTCACAAATATGGTATTAATAAAAACTAGAGATCATGGCGGAAAAAATGACACCCCATACAGCCCCGTAGGTGAAAAAATAAAACCGGTATAAGCGTCACAATAGGCCCATTTTATTTATAATTAATTGCCAAAAAAAAGGATTTCATAAAAAAAATACATATATAACATTAGAGAATCTGTGTAACCTGCATATGGTTGTGTTCAGACCTATAGAATAATAGTATCATGTCGCTGTTACCATATAGTGCATTACGTAGACACAGGAAACCCCCAAACGTTACCATATTGCATTCTTTTTTACGATTTCACCAATTTATATCTTCATACATAATATAGTTGGGGTTCCATCATACATAATATATTTGGGATTCCATCATACATAATATAGTTGGGGTTCCGTCATACATAATATAGTTGGGATTCCATCATACATAATATATTTGGGGTTCCATCATACATAATATAGTTGGGGTTCCGTCATACATAATATAGTTGGGGTTCCGTCATACATAATATAGTTGGGGTTCCGTCATACATAATATAGTTGGGGTTCCATCATACATAATATAGTTGGGATTCCATCATACATAATATAGTTGGGGTTCCATCATACATAATATAGTTGGGGTTCCATCATACATAATATAGTTGGGGTTCCATCATACATAATATAGTTGGGGTTCCATCATACATAATATATTTGGGGTTCCATCATACATAATATAGTTGGGGTTCCATCATACATAATATATTTGGGGTTCCATCATACATAATATAGTTGGGGTTCCATCATACATAATATATTTGGGGTTCCATCATACATAATATAGTTGGGGTTCCATCATACATAATATAGTTGGGGTTCCATCATACATAATATAGTTGGGGTTCCATCATACATAATATATTTGGGGTTCCATCATACATAATATAAATGGGATTCCATCATACATAATATAGCTGGGGTTCCATCATACATAATATAGCTGGGGTTCCATCATACATAATATAGTTGGGGTTCCATCATACATAATATATTTGGGGTTCCGTCATACATAATATATTTGGGGTTCCGTCATACATAATATATTTGGGGTTCCATCATACATAATATATTTGGGATTCCATCATACATAATATAGTTGGGGTTCCGTCATAAATAATATAGTTGGGGTTCCGTCATACATAATATAGTTGGGGTTCCGTCATACATAATATAGTTGGGGTTCCGTCATACATAATATAGTTGGGATTCCGTCATAAATAATATAGTTGGGATTCCATCATACATAATATATTTGGGGTTCCGTCATACATAATATATTTGGGGTTCCATCATACATAATATATTTGGGGTTCCCTCATACATAATATATTTGGGGTTCCGTCATACATAATATATTTGGGATTCCATCATACATAATATATTTGGGGTTCCATCATACATAATATATTTGGGGTTCCATCATACATAATATATTTGGGGTTCCATCATACATAATATAGTTGGGGTTCCATCATACATAATATAGTTGGGGTTCCATCATACATAATATATTTGGGGTTCCATCATACATAATATAGTTGGGGTTCCATCATACATAATATAGTTGGGGTTCCATCATACATACTATAGTTGGGGTTCCATCATACATAATATAGCTGGGATTCCATCATACATAATATATTTGGGGTTCCATCATACATAATATATTTGGGGTTCCATCATACATAATATATTTGGGATTCCATCATACATAATATAGTTGGGGTTCCATCATACATACTATAGTTGGGGTTCCATCATACATAATATATTTGGGGTTCCATCATACATAATATAGTTGGGGTTCCATCATACATACTATAGTTGGGGTTCCATCATACATAATATATTTGGGGTTCCATCATACATAATATAGTTGGGGTTCCATCATACATACTATAGTTGGGGTTCCATCATACATAATATAGTTGGGGTTCCATCATACATAATATAGTCGGGGTTCCATCATACATAATATAGTTGGGGTTCCATCATACATAATATATTTGGGGTTCCATCATACATAATATATTTGGGGTTCCATCATACATAATATAGTTGGGGTTCCATCATACATACTATAGTTGGGGTTCCATCATACATAATATAGTTGGGGTTCCATCATACATAATATAGTCGGGGTTCCATCATACATAATATATTTGGGGTTCCATCATACATAATATATTTGGGGTTCCATCATACATAATATATTTGGGGTTCCATCATACATAATATAGTTGGGGTTCCATCATACATAATATAGTTGGGGTTCCATCATACATAATATATTTGGGGTTCCATCATACATAATATATTTGGGATTCCATCATACATAATATAGTTGGGGTTCCATCATACATAATATAGTTGGGGTTCCATCATACATACTATAGTTGGGGTTCCATCATACATAATATAGCTGGGATTCCATCATACATAATATATTTGGGGTTCCATCATACATAATATATTTGGGGTTCCATCATACATAATATATTTGGGATTCCATCATACATAATATAGTTGGGGTTCCATCATACATACTATAGTTGGGGTTCCATCATACATAATATAGTTGGGGTTCCATCATACATAATATAGTCGGGGTTCCATCATACATAATATATTTGGGGTTCCATCATACATAATATATTTGGGGTTCCATCATACATAATATAGTTGGGGTTCCATCATACATAATATAGTTGGGGTTCCATCATACATAATATATTTGGGGTTCCATCATACATAATATATTTGGGATTCCATCATACATAATATAGTTGGGGTTCCATCATACATAATATATTTGGGATTCCATCATACATAATATAGTTGGGGTTCCATCATACATACTATAGTTGGGGTTCCATCATACATAATATAGCTGGGATTCCATCATACATAATATATTTGGGGTTCCATCATACATAATATATTTGGGGTTCCATCATACATAATATATTTGGGATTCCATCATACATAATATAGTTGGGGTTCCATCATACATACTATAGTTGGGGTTCCATCATAAATAATATATTTGGGGTTCCATCATACATAATATAGTTGGGGTTCCATCATACATACTATAGTTGGGGTTCCATCATACATAATATATTTGGGGTTCCATCATACATAATATATTTGGGGTTCCATCATACATAATATAGTTGGGGTTCCATCATCATTCCATCATCGGTACCTTGATTGCGCATATACGCCTTTTTGATCGCTTTTTATTACATTTTTTCTGGATTTGATGCGACCAAAAATGCACAATTTTGCACTTTGGGATTTTTTTGCGCTGACGCCGTTTACCGTACGAGATCAGGAATGTGATTAATTAATAGTTCGGGCGATTACGCATGCGGCGATACCAAACATGTTTATTTATTTATTTATTTGTTTACTTTTATTTAAAACCTGGGAAAAGGGGGGTGATTCAGACTTTTATTAGGGGAGGGGGATTTTTACTATTAACAACACTTTTTTTTTTTTTTTTACACATATACTAGAAGCCCCCCTGGGGTTAGGGTTATTCCCCCCCTGGGGTTAGGGTTATTCCCCCCCTGGGGTTAGGGTTATTCCCCCCCTGGGGACTTCTAGTATATACACTTGGATCTCTCATAGAGATCTCTGCAGCATAGATATGCTGCAGAGATCCATGAGATCGGCACTCGTTTGCTTTCGGCTGCTGCAGCCGGAAACAAACGAGTGCCGAGCCGAGGACGGCGCCATCTTGGACGCGTCCCCGGCCGGCATCAGTAACGGAGATCGCTCCTCCGGGACAAGGTCCCGGAGGAGCGATCTCCCCCACTAGACACCAGGGAAACGTTGCCTCCGGTAATCGGAGGCAGCTGTCAACTTTGACAGCTGCCTCCGATTAGCTAATTAGCGGGCACGGCGATCAGACCGTGCCCGCTAATAGCGGCGGTCCCGGGCTACACGCGGCACCCGGGATCGCGGCACTTCAAAGCGGGGCCGCCGCGCGGCCCCGCTTTGAAGTGCTAATGAGGACATAGGACGTACCGGTACGTCCTATGTCCTTAAGAGGTTAAGAGCGAAATATGTCCCTTTAAGAGCGACCTGGGTCCCTTTAAGAGCGACCTGGGTCACTTTAAGAGCGAACTGGGTCCCTTTAAGAGTGAAATGGGTCCCTTTAAGGGTGAAATTGGTCCCTTTAAGAGCGATCTGGGTCCCTTTAAGAGCGAAATGGGTCCCTTTAAGAGCGAAATGGGTCCCTTTAAGAGCGACCTGGGTCCCTTTAAAAGCCATTTGGGTCCCTTTAAGTGCAACGGGGGCCCTTTAAGAGCGACCTGGGGCCCTTTTAGAGTGAAATTGGTCCCTTTAAGAGTGATCTGGGTCCCTTTAAGAGCGAAATGGGTTCCATTAAGAGAGACCTGGGTCCCTTTAAGAGCGACCTGGATACCTTTAAGAGCGACCTGGGACCCTTTAAGAGTGACCTAGGTACCTTTAAGAGCGACCTGGGTCCCTTTAAGAGCGACCTGGGTTCCGTTAAGAGTGACCTGGGTCCCTTCAAGAGCGAAGGGACCCACGTCGCTCTTAAAGTGACCCAGGTCGCTCCTAAAGGGACCCATGTCGCTCTTAAAGGGACGGGAGCCAAGTTGCTCTTAAAGGGATGGGACCCAAGTCGCTCTTAAAGGGATGGCACCCAGGATTAAAGTTAAATGGAAGTCACTGGTAAAGGGGCGCTCTTTTCAAGCACTATGTATTTCCCTGGAAATGCAAATCTAGTTTTTCTAAATTATTCCTATTTTTAATTTGGTGACGGAAAACCTTACTGGAGGTGACGGGATACCTTACTGGAGGTGACGGGATACCTTACTGGAGGTGAGGCAATACCTTACTGGAGGTGAGGGAATACCTTACTGGAGGTGACGGAAAACCTTACTGGAGGTGACGGAATACCTTACTGGAGGTGACGGGATACCTTACTGGAGGTGAGGCAATACCTTACTGGAGGTGAGGGAATACCTTACTGGAGGTGACGGAAAACCTTACTGGAGGTGACGGAATACCTTACTGGAGGTGACGGAAAACCTTACTGGAGGCGACGGAATACCTTACTGGAGGTGACGGAATACCTTACTGGAGGTGATGGAACACCTTACTGGAGGTGACGGAATACCTTACTGGAGGTGATGGAAAACCTTACTGGAGGCGACGGAATACCTTACTGGAGGTGACGGAATACCTTACTGGAGGTGACGGAACACCTTACTGGAGGTGACGGAATACCTTACTGGAGGTGACAGAACACCTTACTGGAGGTGACGGAACACCTTACTGGAGGTGACGGGATACCTTACTGGAGGTGACGGGATACCTTACTGGAGGTGAGGCAATACCTTACTGGAGGTGACGGGATACCTTACTGGAGGTGACAGGATACCTTACTGGAGGTGACGGAATACCTTACTGGAGGTGACGGAATACCTTACTGGAGGTGACGGAATATCTTACTGGAGGAGACGGAATACCTTACTGGAGGTGACGGAATATCTTACTGGAGGAGACGGAATACCTTACTGGAGGTGATGGAATACCTTACTGGAGGTGACGGGATACCTTACTGGAGGTGACGGGATACCTTACTGGAGGTAACGGAATACCTTACTGGAGGTGACGGAATACCTTACTGGAGGTGATGGGATACCTTACTGGAGGAGACGGAATACCTTACTGGAGGTGATGGAATACCTTACTGGAGGTGATGGAATACCTTACTGGAGGAGACGGAATACCTTACTGGAGGTGATGGAATACCTTACTGGAGGTGACGGGATACCTTACTGGAGGTAACGGAATACCTTACTGGAGGTGACGGGATACCTTACTGGAGGTGACGGGAAACCTTACTGGAGGTGACGGAATACCTTACTGAAGGTGACGGAATATCTTACTGGAGGTGACGGGATACCTTACTGGAGGTGACAGAATATCTTACTGGAGGAGACAAGATACCTTACTGGAGGTGATGGAATATCTTACTGGAGGAGACGGAATACCTTACTGGAGGTGACGGAATACCTTACTGGAGGTGACGGAATACCTTACTGGAGGTAACGGAATACCTTACTCGAGGTGACGGAATACCTTACTGGAGGAGACAAGATACCTTACTGGAGGTGATGGAATATCTTACTGGAGGAGACGGAATACCTTACTGGAGGTGACGGAATACCTTACTGGAGGTGATGGAATATCTTACTGGAGGAGACGGAATACCTTACTGGAGGTGACGGAATACCTTACTGGAGGTATTACTGCTGCTGTTGAGTGGAGGTGATCGAACCTCGGGAAATCGTAGGTTTGATCGAACTCGAACATTCACAAACCTGCAGGATTAGATTGCTGATGCCTTCCTGGTCCGTGGGGAAGGAGGAGAGTGTCCGAGTACCGCCTGGAATTCTGGGATTCAGCCTAGGTAATAGCTGGGTACTCTCCTCCTTTCCCAGGGACCAGGAAGGCATCAGCAATCTAATGTGGCAGGTTCGTGAATGTTCGAGTTCGATCTAACTTAAGATTTCCCGATGTTCGATCAATTCTACTGCTGAGCGTACCTGTGCATTAGGAGACGGCACCATAGAATCACATTACACTGGGTGTCACACTGGAGATAGATCAAGAAGCTTCACCTCCTAATTCACAGGTAGAGACACCAGGGAGCGGAGACAACGGCACCTCCTCAGATACAGACAGCAGGGAGCGGAGACAATGGCACCTCCTCAGGTACAGACAGCAGGGAGCGGAGACAACGGCGTCTCCTCAGGTACAGACAGCAGGGAGCGAAGACAACAACGCCTCCTCAGATACAGACAGCAGGGAGCGGAGACAATGGCACCTCCTCAGGTACAGACAGCAGGGAGCGGAGACAACGGCGCCTCCTGAGGTACAGACAGCAGGGAGCGGAGACAACAACGCCTTCTCAGGAACAGACAGCATTGAGCGGAGACAACAGCGCCTCCACAGGTACAGACAGCAGGGAGCAGAGACAACGGCGCCTCCTCAGGTACAGACAGCAGGGAGCGGAGACAACGGCGCCTCCTCAGGTACAGACAGCAGGGAGCAGAGACAACAGCGCCTCCACAGGTACAGACAGCAGGGAGCAGAGACAACGGCGCCTCCTCAGGTACAGACAGCAGGGAGCGGAGACAACGGCGCCTCCTCAGGTACAGACAGCAGGGAGCAGAGACAACAGCGCCTCCACAGGTACAGACAGCAGGGAGCAGAGACAACGGCTCCTCCTCAGGTACAGACAGCAGGGAGCGGAGACAATGGCGCCTCCACAGGTACAGACAGCAGAGAGCAGAGACAACAGCGCCAGCATAAATCCTTTCCTGGCCTTTGCCTCCTCTGACACCTGGGCCTTTGTGTGACCGCTACCTTTGCAGGGGTCGATAGGGGCAGGGACCCCTTTTCTCAATTTATGTTTTTCCTACTAAAACCTTATTTATTGCATTTAGTTTTCCTGGAATTCTCCAAAGTGCTGGTTCCCAGGAGCAGAGAGGACTATGACCTTCCTGTCCGGGGCAACAACAGGAAGCGATTCCCATCAGCCGGCATCTCATGGCTGGGCCCCTGCTCCCAGAATGTCACTCATCACCTCACCCTCCCAGTCTCCAGACTTTGCCTTAATTTTCCACAATTCAAATTCAGAAGAAAGAAATGTTATAGGAGATCTGCAGAAAACGTACGTCCGGAGAGAAGACAACCAGGAACATGGGGGATTTTTCTGTGTGTGGTCTAGTTCTGCTTTGGCAAATATACACCGGTCTATTTAAAGTGCAATTTACTATCAGAGGTAAGCCTGGTCTACTTACTATCAGGGATAAGCCTGGTCTATTTACTATCACGGATAAGCCTGGTCTACTTACTATCAGGGATAAGCCTGGTCTACTTACTATCAGGGATAAGCCTGGTCTATTTACTATCAGGGATACGTCGCGTCTATTTACTATCAGGGATAAGCCTGGTCTATTTACTATCAGGGATAAGCCTGGTCTATTTACTATCAGAGGTAAGACTGGTCTATTTACTATCAGAGGTAAGCCTGGTCTACTTACTATCAGGGATAAGCCATGTCTAGTTACTATCAGGGATAAGCCATGTCTAGTTACTATCAGGGATAAGCCGCGTCTATTTACCAACAGGGATAAGCCGGGTCTATTTACCATCAGGGATAAGCCGGGTTTATTTACCATCAGGGATAAGCCGGGTCTATTTACCATCAGGGATAAGCCTGGTCTATTTACCATCAGGGATAAGCCTGGTCTATTTACCATCAGGGATAAGCCTGGTCTATTTACCATCAGGGATAAGCCGTGTCTATTTACCATCAGGGATAAGCCGTGTCTATTTACCATCAGGGATAAGCCGTGTCTATTTACCATCAGGGATAAGCCGTGTCTATTTACCATCAGGGATAAGCCGTGTCTATTTACCATCAGGGATAAGCCTGGTCTATTTACCATCAGGGATAAGCCTGGTCTATTTACCATCAGGGATAAGCCTGGTCTATTTACCATCAGGGATAAGCCTGGTCTATTTACCATCAGGGATAAGCCTGGTCTATTTACCATCAGGGATAAGCCGTGTCTATTTACCATCAGGGATAAGCCGTGTCTATTTACCATCAGGGATAAGCCGTGTCTATTTACCATCAGGGATAAGCCGTGTCTATTTACCATCAGGGATAAGCCGGGTCTATTTACCATCAGGGATAAGCCGGGTCTATTTACCATCAGGCATAAGCCTGGTCTATTTACCATCAGGGATAAGCCGTGTCTATTTACCATCAGGGATAAGCCGTGTCTATTTACCATCAGGGATAAGCCGTGTCTATTTACCATCAGGGATAAGCCTGGTCTATTTACCATCAGGGATAAGCCTGGTCTATTTACCATCAGGGATAAGCCTGGTCTATTTACCATCAGGGATAAGCCTGGTCTATTTACCATCAGGGATAAGCCTGGTCTATTTACCATCAGGGATAAGCCGTGTCTATTTACCATCAGGGATAAGCCGTGTCTATTTACCATCAGGGATAAGCCGGGTCTATTTACCATCAGGGATAAGCCGGGTCTATTTACCATCAGGGATAAGCCGTGTCTATTTAGCATCAGGGATAAGCCGTGTCTATTTAGCATCAGGGATAAGCCGTGTCTATTTACCATCAGGGATAAGCCTGGTCTATTTACCATCAGGGATAAGCCGTGTCTATTTACCATCAGGGATAAGCCGTGTCTATTTACCATCAGGGATAAGCCGGGTCTATTTACCATCAGGGATAAGCCTGGTCTATTTACCATGAGGGATAAGCCGTGTCTATTTACCATCAGGGATAAGCCGTGTCTATTTACCATCAGGGATAAGCCTGGTCTATTTACCATCAGGGATAAGCCGTGTCTATTTACCATCAGGGATAAGCCTGGTCTATTTACCATCAGGGATAAGCCGGGTCTATTTACCATCAGGGATAAGCCGGGTCTATTTACCATCAGGGATAAGCCGGGTCTATTTACCATCAGGGATAAGCCTGGTCTATTTACCATCAGGGATAAGCCTGGTCTATTTACCATCAGGGATAAGCCGTGTCTATTTACCATCAGGGATAAGCCGTGTCTATTTACCATCAGGGATAAGCCGTGTCTATTTACCATCAGGGATAAGCCGGGTCTATTTACCATCAGGGATAAGCCCGGTCTATTTACCATCAGGGATAAGCCGTGTCTATTTACCATCAGGGATAAGCCGTGTCTATTTACCATCAGGGATAAGCCGTGTCTATTTACCATCAGGGATAAGCCGGGTCTATTTACCATCAGGGATAAGCCGTGTCTATTTAGCATCAGGGATAAGCCGTGTCTATTTACCATCAGGGATAAGCCTGGTCTATTTACCATCAGGGATAAGCCTGGTCTATTTACTATCAGGGATAAGCCTTGTCTATTTACCATCAGGGATAAGCCGTGTCTATTTACCATCAGGGATAAGCCGGGTCTATTTACCATCAGGGATAAGCCTGGTCTATTTACCATCAGGGATAAGCCGTGTCTATTTACCATCAGGGATAAGCCGTGTCTATTTACCATCAGGGATAAGCCTGGTCTATTTACCATCAGGGATAAGCCGTGTCTATTTACCATCAGGGATAAGCCTGGTCTATTTACCATCAGGGATAAGCCGGGTCTATTTACCATCAGGGATAAGCCGGGTCTATTTACCATCAGGGATAAGCCGGGTCTATTTACCATCAGGGATAAGCCTGGTCTATTTACCATCAGGGATAAGCCTGGTCTATTTACCATCAGGGATAAGCTGTGTCTATTTACCATCAGGGATAAGCCGTGTCTATTTACCATCAGGGATAAGCCGTGTCTATTTACCATCAGGGATAAGCCGGGTCTATTTACCATCAGGGATAAGCCCGGTCTATTTACCATCAGGGATAAGCCGTGTCTATTTACCATCAGGGATAAGCCGTGTCTATTTACCATCAGGGATAAGCCTGGTCTATTTACCATCAGGGATAAGCCTGGTCTATTTACCATCAGGGATAAGCCGTGTCTATTTACCATCAGGGATAAGCCTGGTCTATTTACCATCAGGGATAAGCCTGGTCTATTTACCATCACGGATAAGCCGTGTCTATTTACCATCAGGGATAAGCCGTGTCTATTTACCATCAGGGATAAGCCTGGTCTATTTACCATCAGGGATAAGCCTGGTCTATTTACCATCAGGGATAAGCCGTGTCTATTTACCATCAGGGATAAGCCTGGTCTATTTACCATCAGGGATAAGCCTTGTCTATTTACCATCAGGGATAAGCCGGGTCTATTTACCATCAGGGATAAGCGGGGTCTATTTACCATCAGGGATAAGCCTGGTCTATTTACCATCAGGGATAAGCCTGGTCTATTTACCATCAGGGATAAGCCTGGTCTATTTACCATCAGGGATAAGCCTGGTCTATTTACCATCAGGGATAAGCCTGGTCTATTTACCATCAGGGATAAGCCTGGTCTATTTACCATCAGGGATAAGCCGGGTCTATTTACCATCAGGGATAAGCCGTGTCTATTTACCATCAGGGATAAGCCGGGTCTATTTACCATCAGGGATAAGCCTGGTCTATTTACCATCAGGGATAAGCGGGGTCTATTTTCTGTGGTGCTGATTTGTTTGGCTCAGAATTGTCTCAAATAGTCTCATTGGTCCTGCTTTGCCTCCTGGGTAATGTGCATTTTCGTCTTCCTTTCTTTCTCAGATTCCGGCATACAGAGGATTATATCGGATTCGTTTGGACTACGTCGATGACCGGCGGACTTTACTCCACAATAAAATGGTCACCGAGGGGTGTGGGGGTGTATCCAATTGGATATTTTTAACCTAGATACTGTATAATGAAGGACTAGACAATTAATGAAAAAGTAGAAAGAATGTTTATTATACTTGGCTTGGGTGATGAAAATGAGTTGAGGTCAGTCTGGGGAGCCCCCTCCACAAGGTCATGTGGCCCAGAAGTGGAATCAGCAGTCTGGCCGGACACAGCGCTCTGGTAGCAGTTCTGTTCCAGTTGAGGCTCCTGACTGTACTAAACTAGGAGTTTTTATACTAATTTTACTAGGGGTGAGGGGACTAATACAACAATTTCTGGTAGTGGTAAGAGTTTCCCAGAACTGAGCAGCTAGATAATAAGGCAGAATAGGTCCAGGTGATGAAACAGTTGTTACACTACTTTTTGTATCCTCCATTGTTAATGCTATCAGGGAGGCGCACAGCTGAACAAGGGAAATAGGTAGGGTAGTTTACACAAACATATTGACAACAAAGGGAATGAGTATACATATGGGGTCACACAAACAAAACTACAATGGGTTACACACACATAGATATAACACAGTAATCAATAGGTATAGGTAGGTCTAAGTGCATGTATATATATATATATATATATATATATATATACATATATACATACATACGCACACATGTATGCAAACTGAAAAGAGAGAGGGGGTGTTTTTATTTAAATAAAATGGCTAATACTAACCCCCCCCCCCCCCCCATTATTACCCCAGTACCCAATGCCACCAGGGGTACTGGGAAGAGCCGGGTGCCAGTGGTCTCGGAGCGTCAAAATTAGTTCTCCTGGACTGGGCTGGTAATATTAGGCTGTGGAGGGCCAAAAGCAATGGCCCTTCCCTCCCTGGTGTTACTAGGCTGCTGCTGCTCGGTTTTTAACACGGCAAGTTATGGAAAGAGGGGGGTCCTATGCATTTTTTTTTTATTTATTACAGGATCCTGGGAAAGCTGGGTGACCTTCAGCATGGGCACGGGAGTTACAGTCTGGCTCCCAGGGACTTAACCCCCTGGGAGTCAGACTGTTCTGGCACTGCACCTGCACCAGCAAAAAAGGGAGTTAAATGACTCCTTCCTTGCTGGTGCAAATGCAGAGATCTGTCAATGGGGGGGAAGCCCCGCCCCCGTAACAATGTGTTGGGGATGGGGCTTACTGTCATGGAGCCGTCGCCTACCGGACATGCCGAGACTGCCAAGGAAGCAGCAGCAGGTAACTCTCCCCCCCCCCCCCCCCCTCCAGACTTCACTGCATCTGTCCCAGCAAGGGAGGGGGGAACTTAACCCCCTTCCTTGCTGGTGCAGTGCCAGAACAGTCTGACTCCCAGGGGGTTAAGTCCCTGGGAGCCAGACTGTAACTCCTGTTTTCTGCTTCTGGGTGGGAAACCCCGTAGGGCAAGGAATCCTGGCTTAATGGGGGGATTCCCTGCTCCTGTACGGTAAGGAGGGGTGCTGCTATGCACCCCTCCTTACTGTACAGCCCCAGAGGGTTAGTAGTGATGCTGCTGCATCACTACTTAACCCCTTACACTCCGTGTATCAGGTCCACTCCACCTGACCCACGGAGCTTACCGGCTCCACATTAGATGGTGAATTACACCACCTCTAGTGTGGAGTCAGTCTGCCAACCATTTGCGACTATTTTAGTTAGTCACACATGATAAATCATGCCTACTTTCCACCTAAGCTGAAGTAGGCATGATCAGTGTATGTCGGGGAAAAGTCGCTAAATATTCCGCAAAATTTTGTGACTTTTCCACTCCAAAAAAAAAAGCGTATATTTTTGATAAATCTCCCCCATGGTACGTATGGCAACCGTCAACCAGACTACCAGTGCATAGTAATTTGCAAGAGAGGCGTCCATGGAGCTTCGGTTGTGGTTCTCGAAACATGGTAATAGCCAGATGTCCCAACTGGGAAGGACCTTACAACCAAGCGGGACTTAAGAGGCTACGTATCAGGGTGGTTTGGTGATCTCCCCCCTTAGCAACAGGTCTCCTTCCCGTGAGGGCTATCTGTCTATTCCCATGTTTTGAGAACAGCAACCTAAGCTCCACTGACCCCTTTGCTATAGGGAACAATGTTTCGATGCAGACTCTTGAATGAGAACTCCATTGGATCTTTTTTTGTTGACCTCCCTGAGCTCAGTTATTGTTGTGTTTTGCAGGAATATGGTAACCGTCAGCCAGACAACCAGGAACATGGTACGTATGGCAACCATCGCTGTGCGAGATTAAGGCTTACCAATCCTCTCTCCATTGAGTGACTATGATAACTTGTTGTTTTTTTTTGGGGGGGGGGGGGGGAGGACCTTTGGTGTCCCACTGTGGGTGTTGCTATCCTTTACACCCCTCGTAAAAGTCTGTACTTGTTTGTGGTCTTGTTACAGCTATAGTGTTACCAGAGATGACCACTAGATGTCGCTGTATCGTATAACTAAGGTCTAGAAGCTGAGGTATCCTAAAGGGTTATTATTTGTCCCAGATTCTGTTAACCAGTAGGATTTCTCCTTTCTTCTATCCTATCCTCTCTTTTCTATCCTGTTTCTCTATTGCACTCTTTCCACCCAACCACAGCACGCTTTACACGCATGTTGGACGGGAAGGGGAGGAGTCCACAAGTCAGTCTTAGTCAGTGCCCCGCACGGGTAGGACGCAGAACAGAGCCCTCTGACAAACCTTTCTTGAAGCACCACACATGCTGTGTGATGCTCTGTTAAGCCCTTCAGGAGAGGACTAGCCTACAGATAATCTCAACCCACGCCTAGGACTAGGACTAACTACAGTTCAGGACAGTATCCACAAGAGAGCCAAAGAGCTAGGAACTGATCCGGGTGGAGCAAAGTTACATAAAGTCTATGAACTCCATCTCGCAGCGCGGGTGTACTTAGGAAATCCTGACCATTGCGCTCATCCCAGATAACAGGGTCTGGGGCCTGTGTCACCTAGTAGCGGATTATAATAGGTCTGTTTCGGGCGGCAGCCCGGGGCCCATGGTCACCCAAACAGACTTATACTTTCAATGGTATATTGTCTCCTGGCTACAGTTCTGCCATGATTTTCAAAATATCGCTTTTTTTTACTGCAATTTTGCACAAATCAGGGCATTATGACATTATCTATCCTGTACTATTAACACCACGCTAGTGGTGCCTTAGTCACAGTAGGGGGGGGGGGGGGGGGCAGGCTTGGTGAACAGCCCGGGGCCTATGGTAAAGTTAATCCGCCCCTGGCTAGTGAGCATCAGGTGGTGTGAAAACAATAGGAAAGGGCACAGGTTGTTTCTTCTTCTTCTAAAAGTATTCTCCTCACTCTCCAGCCTCCCGGCTGAGCACATTACCCTTCCACAACCTCCCGGCAGAGCACATTCCCCTCCCACAACCTCCCGGCAGAGCACATTACCCTCCCACAACCTCCCGGCTGAGCACATTACCCTCCCACAACCTCCCGGCAGAGCACATTCCCCTCCCACAACCTCCGGGCAGAGCACATTACCCTCCCACAACCTCCCGGCTGAGCACATTACCCTCCCACAACCTCCCGGCAGAGCACATTCCCCTCCCACAACCTCCCGGCAGAGCACATTACCCTCCCACAGCCTCCCGGCAGAGCACATTACCCTCCCACAGCCTCCCGGCAGAGCACATTACCCTCCCACAACCTCCGGGCAGAGCACATTACCCTCCCACAACCTCCCGGCAGAGCACATTCCCCTCCCACAACCTCCCGGCAGAGCACATTCCCCTCCCACAACCTCCCGGCAGAGCACATTACCCTCCCACAGCCTCCCGGCAGAGCACATTCCCCTCCCACAACCTCCCGGCAGAGCACATTACCCTCCCACAACCTCCCGGCAGAGCACATTACCCTCCCACAGCCTCCCGGCAGAGCACATTCCCCTCCCACAACCTCCCGGCAGAGCACATTACCCTCCCACAGCCTCCCGGCAGAGCACATTACCCTCCCACAGCCTCCCGGCAGAGCACATTACCCTCCCACAGCCTCCCGGCAGAGCACATTACCCTCCCACAACCTCCCGGCAGAGCACATTACCCTCCCACAACCTCCCGGCAGAGCACATTACCCTCCCACAACCTCCCGGCAGAGCACATTACCCTCCCACAACCTCCCGGCAGAGCACATTACCCTCCCACAACCTCCCGGCTGAGCACATTACCCTCCCACAACCTCCCGGCTGAGCACATTCCCCTCCCACAACCTCCCGGCTGAGCACATTACCCTCCCACAACCTCCCGGCAGAGCACATTCCCCTCCCACAACCTCCCGGCAGAGCACATTACCCTCCCACAGCCTCCCGGCAGAGCACATTACCCTCCCACAACCTCCGGGCAGAACACATTCCCCTCCCACAACCTCCCGGCAGAGCACATTATCCTCCCACAACCTCCCGGCAGAGCACATTACCCTCCCACAACCTCCCGGCAGAGCACATTACCCTCCCACAACCTCCCGGCAGAGCACATTACCCTTCCACAACCTCCCGGCTGAGCACATTACCCTCCCACAACCTCCCGGCAGAGCACATTACCCTCCCACAACCTCCGGGCAGAGCACATTACCCTCCCACAACCTCCCGGCAGAGCACATTATCCTCCCACAACCTCCCGGCAGAGCACATTACCCTCCCACAACCTCCCGGCAGAGCACATTACCCTCCCACAACCTCCCGGCAGAGCACATTACCCTTCCACAACCTCCCGGCTGAGCACATTACCCTCCCACAACCTCCCGGCAGAGCACATTCCCCTCCCACAACCTCCCGGCAGAGCACATTACCCTCCCACAACCTCCCGGCTGAGCACATTACCCTCCCACAACCTCCCGGCAGAGCACATTACCCTTCCACAACCTCCCGGCTGAGCACATTACCCTCCCACAACCTCCCGGCAGAGCACATTACCCTCCCACAACCTCCCGGCAGAGCACATTATCCTCCCACAACCTCCCGGCAGAGCACATTACCCTCCCACAACCTCCCGGCAGAGCACATTACCCTCCCACAACCTCCCGGCAGAGCACATTACCCTTCCACAACCTCCCGGCAGAGCACATTCCCCTCCCACAACCTCCGGGCAGAGCACATTACCCTCCCACAACCTCCCGTCAGAGCACATTACCCTCCCACAACCTCCCGGCAGAGCACATTACCCTCCCACAACCTCCCGGCAGAGCACATTACCCTCCCACAACCTCCCGGCAGAGCACATTACCCTCCCACAACCTCCCGGCAGAGCACATTACCCTTCCACAACCTCCCGGCTGAGCACATTCCCCTCCCACAACCTCCCGGCAGAGCACATTATCCTCCCACAACCTCCCGGCAGAGCACATTCCCCTCCCACAACCTCCCGGCAGAGCACATTACCCTCCCACAACCTCCCGGCAGAGCACATTACCCTCCCACAACCTCCCGGCAGAGCACATTACCCTCCCACAGCCTCCCGGCAGAGCACATTACCCTCCCACAACCTCCCGGCTGAGCACATTACCCTCCCACAACCTCCCGGCAGAGCACATTACCCTCCCACAGCCTCCCGGCAGAGCACATTACCCTTCCACAACCTCCCGGCAGAGCACATTACCCTCCCACAACCTCCCGGCAGAGCACATTCCCCTCCCACAACCTCCCGGCTGAGCACATTCCCCTCCCACAACCTCCCGGCAGAGCACATTACCCTCCCACAACCTCCCGGCTGAGCACATTCCCCTCCCACAACCTCCCGGCTGAGCACATTACCCTCCCACAACCTCCCGGCAGAGCACATTCCCCTCCCACAACCTCCCGGCAGAGCACATTCCCCTCCCACAACCTCCCGGCAGAGCACATTCCCCTCCCACAACCTCCCGGCAGAGCACATTACCCTCCCACAGCCTCCCGGCAGAGCACATTACCCTTCCACAACCTCCCGGCTGAGCACATTCCCCTCCCACAACCTCCCGGCAGAGCACATTCCCCTCCCACAACCTCCCGGCAGAGCACATTACCCTCCCACAACCTCCCGGCTGAGCACATTACCCTCCCACAACCTCCCGGCAGAGCACATTCCCCTCCCACAACCTCCCGGCAGAGCACATTACCCTCCCACAACCTCCCGTCAGAGCACATTACCCTCCCACAACCTCCCGTCAGAGCACATTACCCTCCCACAACCTCCCGGCAGAGCACATTTCCCTCCCACAACCTCCGGGCAGAGCACATTACCCTCCCACAACCTCCCGTCAGAGCACATTACCCTCCCACAACCTCCCGGCAGAGCACATTCCCCTCCCACAACCTCCCGGCAGAGCACATTACCCTCCCACAACCTCCCGGCTGAGCACATTACCCTCCCACAACCTCCCGGCAGAGCACATTATCCTCCCACAACCTCCCGGCTGAGCACATTCCCCTCCCACAACCTCCCGGCAGAGCACATTACCCTCCCACAACCTCCCGGCAGAGCACATTACCCTCCCACAACCTCCCGGCAGAGCACATTACCCTTCCACAACCTCCCGGCTGAGCACATTCCCCTCCCACAACCTCCCGGCAGAGCACATTATCCTCCCACAACCTCCCGGCAGAGCACATTCCCCTCCCACAACCTCCCGGCAGAGCACATTACCCTCCCACAACCTCCCGGCAGAGCACATTACCCTCCCACAACCTCCCGGCAGAGCACATTACCCTCCCACAGCCTCCCGGCAGAGCACATTACCCTTCCACAACCTCCCGGCTGAGCACATTACCCTCCCACAGCCTCCCGGCAGAGCACATTCCCCTCCCACAACCTCCCGGCTGAGCACATTCCCCTCCCACAACCTCCCGGCAGAGCACATTACCCTCCCACAACCTCCCGGCAGAGCACATTACCCTCCCACAACCTCCCGGCAGAGCACATTACCCTCCCACAGCCTCCCGGCAGAGCACATTCCCCTCCCACAACCTCCGGGCAGAGCACATTACCCTTCCACAACCTCCGGGCAGAGCACATTATCCTCCCACAACCTCCCGGCAGAGCACATTACCCTCACACAGCCTCCCGGCAGAGCACATTCCCCTCCCACAACCTCCGGGCAGAGCACATTACCCTCCCACAACCTCCCGGCAGAGCACATTACCCTCCCACAACCCCCAGGCAGAGCACATTACCCTCCCACAACCTCCCGACAGAGCACATTACCCTTCCACAACCTCCCGGCTGAGCACATTACCCTCCCACAGCCTCCCGGCAGAGCACATTCCCCTCCCACAACCTCCGGGCAGAGCACATTACCCTCCCACAACCTCCCGGCAGAGCACATTCCCCTCCCACAACCTCCCGGCAGAGCACATTACCCTCCCACAGCCTCCCGGCAGAGCACATTACCCTCCCACAGCCTCCCGGCAGAGCACATTACCCTCCCACAGCCTCCCGGCAGAGCACATTACCCTCCCACAGCCTCCCGGCAGAGCACATTACCCTCCCACAACCTCCCGGCAGAGCACATTACCCTCCCACAGCCTCCCGGCAGAGCACATTCCCCTCCCACAACCTCCGGGGAGAGCACATTCCCCTCCCACAACCTCCCGGCAGAGCACATTACCCTCCCACAGCCTCCCGGCAGAGCACATTCCCCTCCCACAACCTCCGGAGTCTGTGATTACTGGCCACCACCTGCACAGCATATACATCGCAACCTTGGGACATCTCCCCTTTCTGTGGGTGGGGGGGGGTCCGACTATCCGGGAGGGTCATTACACCGCTCTGGCCATCTGTGACTACACTATCCCAAGGGACCCTGCAGCATCCCGACAGGACACCGACCACAGGGGAGAAGGGTACAACCGGCCTTATACACTAACAGCAGGCGTGCCTTCACACCTGTGTGCCACCAGGCACTGGCGTCACGTGACAAAACCCAAAGCTCCGGCTGTATCTCGGCCATCCACCACAGAAGTCACACTTCCCTCTAGCGGCCGTCCCACCGCTACATCATCATCCGGGGGATCACCACAAACCTTGCTTGGGGTCCCCGATATTGAAGCCGGTTATTTGGTTGTGGATTGAGGGCCAGAGTTTGTAGCTTTCTGTAGATTTTATCTTGTTGCTGATGATCCCCTGGTGGTTACAGATAACAGAGCTGTCGAGCACAGGAAGCCGGGAGATAGCCGGACATTGTGACGTCCATCTTGACGGTTTTTAACCCCTTCACATGAGCAATCTGTATATACGTTCCTACAGCACATACCCCGTGCAGTAGGAATGTAACTGTAAATGAGGTGCTGTAGATGTGTGCGGGACCGCTGCAATGAGAGCAGCCCTGCAACCATCAGTGTCTTGCCCAGCATAATGACAGGCAGCTGCAATCCTGTAGCTGCCTATCATTAAAGCGACTCTGTACCCACAATCTGTCTCCCCAAACCACTTGTACCTTCGGATAGTTGCTTTTAATCCAAGACCTGGTCCGTTCAGCAGGTGATGCAGTGATTGTCCTAAAAAACAACTTTCAAACTGGCAGCCCCATGCCCAAAGGCCGTGGCTTAGATTGTGTATGTATTAGGCTGGCACAACCCTTCTGTCCCTCCTCCCCGCCCTCCTCATCATTAGGAATGCTCCGCCAGATCGGCACATGGGCTGAATCGTTAAGGCACCTACCTGTGCAATGTTCAGACAGGAGAAAATGTTCTAGGGGCATGGGGAGGAGGGACGGACGGGTGGTGCAAAGTTAGGGCACAGATATTGTAGGCCACGGACGTTTGATATAGGGCTGACAGTTTAAAAGTTGTTTTTTAGGACAATAACTGAATCACCTGCCGATAAAAGCAGCTATCTGAAGGTATAAGTGGTTTTGGGGGGTCAGATTGTGGGTACAGAGTCGCTTTAACCCATTAAACGCTGTCGCAGCGTTTAAGGTAGTCAGTGACAGGACAAGCTCCTGTCACTGAGTGATCTGGACCCCAATCACTCGTACCAATGGGCAGGGGTAATCCACTTACCTCAGCCCTGTCGGATCGGCCATATATGTATAGATGTATAGAGTAGAGTACAAGTTTAAAATACCTCAGTGCCAATTATAAAAAATAAATATCTAAATAAATAAATAAATAAACATATATATTGTAGCGTGTGGAATTGGGCAATCTATTAAAATGCTGACCACCTAGCTGTGTAAGATCCTGGCCTCTGACCACCTAGCTGTGTAGGATCCTGGCCTCTGACCACCTAGCTGTGTAGGATCCTGGCCTCTGACCACCTAGCTGTGTAGGATCCTGGCCTCTGACCACCTAGCTGTGTAGGATCCTGGCCTCTGACCACCTAGCTGTGTAGGATCCTGGCCTCTGACCACCTAGCTGTGTAGGATCCTGGCCTCTGACCACCTAGCTGTGTAGGATCCTGGCATCTGACCACCTAGCTGTGTAGGATCCTGGCCTCTGACCACCTAGCTGTGTAGGATTCTGGTCTCTGACCACCTAGCTGTGTAAGATCCTGGCCTCTGACCACCTAGCTGTGTAGGATCCTGGCCTCTGACCACCTAGCTGTGTAAGATCCTGGCCTCTGACCACCTAGCTGTGTAAAATCTTGGCCTCTGACCAACTAGCTGTGTAGGGCCCTGGTCTCTGACCACTTAGCTGTGTAGGGCCCTGGTCTCTGACCACCCAGCTGTGTAGGGCCCTGGTCTCTGACCACCCAGCTGTGTAGGGCCCTGGTCTTTGACCATCTACCTGTGTAGGATTCTGACCTCTGACCACCTATGTGTGTAGGGCCCTGTTCTCTGACCACCCAGCTGTGTAGGGCCCTGGTCTCTGACCACCTAGCTGTGTAGGATTCTGACCTCTGACCACCTAGCTGTGTAGGATCCTGGCCTCTGACCACCTAGCTGTGTAGGGCCCTGGCCTCTGACCACCTAGCTGTGTATGATCCTGGCCTTTGACCACCTAGCTGTGTAGGATCCTGGCCTCTGACCATCTAGCTGTGTAGGATCCTGGCCTCTGACTCTGACCACCTAGCTGTGTAAGATCCTGGCATCTGACCACCTAGCTGTGTACGATCCTGGCATCTGACCACCTAGCTGTGTACGATCCTGGCATCTGACCACCTAGCTGTGTAAGATCCTGGCCCCTGACCACCTAGCTGTGTAGGATTCTGGACTCTGACCACCTAGCTGTGTAGGATCCTGGCCTCTGACCACCTAGCTGTGTAGGATCCTGGTCTCTGACTACCTAGCTGTGTAGGGCCCTGGTCTCTGACCACCTAGCTGTGTAGGGCCCTGGTCTCTGACCACCTAGCTGTGTAGGATCCTGGCCTCTGACCACCTAGCTGTGTAGGATCCTGGTCTCTGACTACCTAGCTGTGTAGGGCCCTGGTCTCTGACCACCTAGCTGTGTAGGGCCCTGTTCTCTGACCACCTAGCTGTGTAGGGTCCTGGCCTCTGACCACCTAGCTGTGTAGGGCCCTGGCCTCTGACCACCTAGCTGTGTATGATCCTGGCCCCTGACCACCTAGCTGTGTAGGATTCTGGTCTCTGACCACCTAACTGTGTAGGATCCTGGCCTCTGACCACCTAGCTGTGTAGGATCCTGGTCTCTGACCACCTAGCTGTGTAGGGCCCTGGTCTCTGACCACCTAGCTGTGTAGGGCCCAGGTCTCTGACCACCTAGCAGTGTAGGATCCTGGCCTCTGACCACCTAGCTGTGTAAGATCCTGGCCTCTGACCACCTAGCAGTGTAGGATCCTGGCCTCTGACCACCTAGCAGTGTAGGATCCTGGCCTCTGACCACCTAGCTGTGTAAGATCCTGAACTATGACCACCTAGCTGTGTACGATCCTGGCCTCTGACCACCTAGCTGTGTACGATCCTGGCCTTTGACGACCTAGCTGTGTAGGATCCTGGCCTCTGACCACCTAGCTGTGTAAGATCCTGGCCTCTGACCACCTAGCTGTGTAGGATCCTGGCCTCTGACCACCTAGCTGTGTAGGATCCTGGCCTCTGACCACCTAGCTGTGTAGGATCCTGGCCTCTGACCACCTAGCTGTGTAGGGCCCTGGCCTCTGACCACCTAGCTGTGTAGGATCCTGGCCTCTGACCACCTAATTGTGTAGGGCCCTGGCCTCTGACCACCTAGCTGTGTAGGGCCCTGGTCTCTGACCACCTAGCTGTGTAGGGCCCTGGCCTCTGACCACCTAGCTGTGTAGGATCCTGGCCTCTGACCACCTACAGTAGCTGTGTACGATCCTGGCCTCTGACCACCTAGCTGTGCATGATCCTGGCCTTTAACCACCTGGCTGTGTAGGATCCTGGCATCTGACCACCTAGCTGTGTAGGATCCTGGCCTCTGACCACCTAGCTGTGTAGGGCCCTGGCCTTTGACCACTTACCTGTGTAGGATCCTGGCCTCTGACCACCTAGCTGTGTAGGATCCTGGCCTCTGACCACCTAGCTGTGTACGATCCTGGCATCTGACCACCTAGCTGTGTACGATCCTGGCATCTGACCACCTAGCTGTGTAAGATCCTGGCCCCTGACCACCTAGCTGTGTAGGATTCTGGACTCTGACCACCTAGCTGTGTAGGATCCTGGCCTCTGACCACCTAGCTGTGTAGGATCCTGGTCTCTGACTACCTAGCTGTGTAGGGCCCTGGTCTCTGACCACCTAGCTGTGTAGGGCCCTGTTCTCTGACCACCTAGCTGTGTAGGGTCCTGGCCTCTGACCACCTAGCTGTGTAGGGCCCTGGCCTCTGACCACCTAGCTGTGTAGGGCCCTGGTCTCTGACCACCTAGCTGTGTAGGGCCCTGTTATCTGACCACCTAGCTGTGTAGGATCCTGGCCTCTGACCACCTAGCTGTGTAGGGTCCTGGCCTCTGACCACCTAGCTGTGTAGGATCCTGGCCTCTGACCACCTAGCTGTGTATGATCCTGGCCCCTGACCACCTAGCTGTGTAGGATTCTGGTCTCTGACCACCTAGCTGTGTAGGATCCTGGTCTCTGACCACCTAGCTGTGTAGGGCCCTGGTCTCTGACCACCTAGCTGTGTAGGGCCCTGTTCTCTGACCACCTAGCTGTGTAGGGTCCTGGCCTCTGACCACCTAGCTGTGTAGGGCCCTGGCCTCTGACCACCTAGCTGTGTATGATCCTGGCCCCTGACCACCTAGCTGTGTAGGATTCTGGTCTCTGACCACCTAGCTGTGTAGGATCCTGGCCTCTGACCACCTAGCTGTGTAGGGCCCTGGTCTCTGACCACCTAGCAGTGTACGATCCTGGCCTCTGACCACCTAGCTGTGTAAGATCCCTGCCTCTGACCACCTAGCTGTGGACGATCCTGGCCTTTGACCACCTAGCTGTGTAAGATCCTGGACTCTGACCACCTAGCTGTGTAAGATCATGGTCTCTGACCACCTAGCTGTGTAAGATCCTGAACTATGACCACCTAGCTGTGTACGATCCTGGCCTCTGACCACCTAGCTGTGTACGATCCTGGCCTCTGACCACCTAGCTGTGTAGGATCCTGGCCTCTGACCACCTAGCTGTGTAGGATCCTGGCCTCTGACCACCTAGCTGTGTAAGATCCTGGCCTCTGACCACCTAGCTGTGTACGATCCTGGCCTCTGACCACCTAGCTGTGTATGATCCTGGCCCCTGACCACCTAGCTGTGTAGGATTCTGGTCTCTGACCACCTAGCTGTGTAGGATCCTGGCCTCTGACCACCTAGCTGTGTAGGATCCTGGTCTCTGACCACCTAGCTGTGTAGGGCCCTGGTCTCTGACCACCTAGCTGTGTAGGGCCCAGGTCTCTGACCACCTAGTAGTGTAGGATCCTGGCCTCTGACCACCTAGCTGTGTAAGATCCTGGCCTCTGACCACCTAGCAGTGTAGGATCCTGGCCTCTGACCACCTAGCAGTGTAGGATCCTGGCCTCTGACCACCTAGCTGTGTAAGATCCTGAACTATGACCACCTAGCTGTGTACGATCCTGGCCTCTGACCACCTAGCTGTGTACGATCCTGGCCTTTGACGACCTAGCTGTGTAGGATCCTGGCCTCTGACCACCTAGCTGTGTAAGATCCTGGCCTCTGACCACCTAGCTGTATAGGATCCTGGCCTCTGACCACCTAGCTGTGTAGGATCCTGGCCTCTGACCACCTAGCTGTGTAGGATCCTGGCCTCTGACCACCTAGCTGTGTAGGATCCTGGCCTCAGACCACCTAGCTGTGTAGGGCCCTGGCCTCTGACCACCTAGCTGTGTAGGGCCCTGGTCTCTGACCACCTAGCTGTGTAGGGCCCTGGCCTCTGACCACCTAGCTGTGTAGGATCCTGGCCTCTGACCACCTACAGTAGCTGTGTACGATCCTGGCCTCTGACCACCTAGCTGTGCATGATCCTGGCCTTTAACCACCGGGCTGTGTAGGATCCTGGCATCTGACCACCTAGCTGTGTAGGATCCTGGCCTCTGACCACCTAGCTGTGTAGGGCCCTGGCCTTTGACCACTTACCTGTGTAGGATCCTGGCCTCTGACCACCTAGCTGTGTAGGATCCTGGCCTCTGACCACCTAGCTGTGTACGATCCTGGCATCTGACCACCTAGCTGTGTACGATCCTGGCATCTGACCACCTAGCTGTGTAAGATCCTGGCCTCTGACCACCTAGCTGTGTAGGATTCTGGACTCTGACCACCTAGCTGTGTAGGATCCTGGCCTCTGACCACCTAGCTGTGTAGGATCCTGGTCTCTGACTACCTAGCTGTGTAGGGCCCTGGTCTCTGACCACCTAGCTGTGTAGGGCCCTGTTCTCTGACCACCTAGCTGTGTAGGGTCCTGGCCTCTGACCACCTAGCTGTGTAGGGCCCTGGCCTCTGACCACCTAGCTGTGTAGGGCCCTGGTCTCTGACCACCTAGCTGTGTAGGGCCCTGTTATCTGACCACCTAGCTGTGTAGGATCCTGGCCTCTGACCACCTAGCTGTGTAGGGTCCTGGCCTCTGACCACCTAGCTGTGTAGGATCCTGGCCTCTGACCACCTAGCTGTGTATGATCCTGGCCCCTGACCACCTAGCTGTGTAGGATTCTGGTCTCTGACCACCTAGCTGTGTAGGATCCTGGTCTCTGACCACCTAGCTGTGTATGATCCTGGCCCCTGACCACCTAGCTGTGTAGGATTCTGGTCTCTGACCACTTAGCTGTGTAGGATCCTGGCCTCTGACCACCTAGCTGTGTAGGGCCCTGGTCTCTGACCACCTAGCAGTGTACGATCCTGGCCTCTGACCACCTAGCTGTGTAAGATCCCTGCCTCTGACCACCTAGCTGTGGACGATCCTGGCCTTTGACCACCTAGCTGTGTAAGATCCTGGACTCTGACCACCTAGCTGTGTAAGATCATGGTCTCTGACCACCTAGCTGTGTAAGATCCTGAACTATGACCACCTAGCTGTGTACGATCCTGGCCTCTGACCACCTAGCTGTGTACGATCCTGGCCTCTGACCACCTAGCTGTGTACGATCCTGGCCTCTGACCACCTAGCTGTGTAAGATCCTGGCCTCTGACCACCTAGCTGTGTAGGATCCTGGACTCTGACCACCTAGCTGTGTACGATCCTGGACTCTGACCACCTAGCTGTGTAGGATCCTGGCCTCTGACCACCTAGCTGTGTAGGATCCTGGCCTCTGATCACCTAGCTGTGTAGGATCCTGGCCTCTGACCACCTAGCTGTGTAAGATCCTGGCCTCTGACCACCTAGCTGTGTAGGATCCTGGCCTCTGACCACCTAGCTGTGTAGGGCCCTGGCCTCTGACCACCTAGCTGTGTAGGGCCCTGGCCTCTGACCACCTAGCAGTGTAGGATCCTGGCCTCTGACCACCTAGCTGTGTAAGTTCCCTGCCTCTGACCACCTAGCTGTGTAGGATCCTGGCATCTGACCACCTAGCTGTGGACGATCCTGGCCTTTGACCACCTAGCTGTGTAGGATCCTGAACTATGACCACCTAGCTGTGTACGATCCTGGCCTTTGACGACCTAGCTGTGTAGGATTGTGGCCTCTGACCACCTAGCTGTGTAGGATCCTGGCCTCTGATCACCTAGCTGTGTAGGATCCTGGCCTCTGACCACCTAGCTGTGTAAGATCCTGGCCTATGACCACCTAGCTGTGTACGATCCTGGCCTCTGACCACCTAGCTGTGTAAGATCCTGGCCTCTGATCACCTAGCTGTGTACGATCCTGGCCTCTAACCACCTAGCTGTGTAAGATCCTGGCCTCTGACCACCTAGCTGTGTACGATCCTGGCCTCTGACCACCTAGCTGTGTACGATCCTGGCCTATGACCACCTAGCTGTGTAGGATCCTGGCGTCACATGACAGGCTTCTTCTTCTGTTCGGCGCTGAGCAGAAACCACAAAACAACAAGTAAATATATAACATTTTATTTATCCACATAAAATAGTTTTATTTTTTATTACTGTACGGTATGTAACCCTTTACCTTCCCGGGCCCTGCAGCTACCTGTGTCCTGAAGAGGATCACTTCTTAAACCTCATGTGACAGGGCCTGCAGAACATTGCACACTTAACCCCTCCATGGCTTTGTTTGAGAGCTAAGGAGACATCCATGAATTTACTGCCCCTTACAGGGGAAGTCATTGTCCATACTGCCCAGTGCTCTTGGGGCATGTGCGTGGGGACGGGGGGAATAATGGGGTATTTGTCCATTTATTCCAAGTCCTCCCCCTTCCAGTATAAGACGCATGCACAAAATAAACGCAGACAGCGAGATAAAAAACCAGGACTAAAAGTCTTTTTTTTATACAACAGGCTCAACCCACAGCAGGGGCCGGCTCACAAGGAAACCACTCCCACGAGGAGCCGAGCAAGAACAGAAGAGCCAGATTGTGGTCTATAGAGAGTTTGTGCATGTATAGAATACACACAGAAAAACCTATAAAAGCACAATGGATGAGGTCTCCTGCCGGAGGATATGTCAGCCCCGTTCAGAAGTAATCAGGCACTCCAGGTAGGGGTGGCGACATGAGGCCAGGGAGGTACGGGAGTGCCTCATTGCCTCCAGATATACAATGCTCCAGGAGAGAGAAGTCTCCGCTTTGTTACGGTGGGATTGGAGAAGGAGGCTGGTTTTAAAGTCTTTCTCTGGAAGGAACCCAGATGTAGGGCCCTGAGAGATCCTCGATGATCCCCTTAACTTTATGGTAGACCTCTTCAAAGCTGTCCCCCTCCACCACAGCTGCCGAGAAAAAGACAAAGACTGCTTGTAATAGACAATGGGAACATTGGTCCCATAAAGAACCAGTGCCCCCTATACAGTGACACCCCTACATGCACACACTGACACCCCATAGACACCATGATACTCCAGACATGGTGACACCCCATACACAGTGATACTACACACACTGACACTCCACACACTGACAATCCATACACACAATGATGCCCCAGACATGGTGACACCCCATACACACAGTGATGCTCCACACACTGTGACACCCCATACACAGTGATAGTCCACACACTGACACCCCATAGACACCATGATACTCCAGACATGGTGACACCCCATACATAGTGATACTCCACACATGGTGACATCGGATACATAGTGATACTCCAGACATGGTGACACCCCATACACAGTGATACTACACACACTGACACCCCATACACAGTGATACTGCACACACTGACACTGCACACACTGACACTCCACACACTGACACTCCACACACTGACACTCCACACACTGACACTCCACACACTGACACTCCATACACAGTGATACTCCACACACTGACACTCCACACACTGACACTCCACACACTGACACTCCACACACTGACACTCCATACACAGTGATACTCCACACACTGACACTCCACACACTGACACTCCACACACTGACACTCCACACACTGACACTCCACACACTGACACTCCACACACTGACACTCCACACACTGACACTCCACACACTGACACTCCATACACAGTGATACTCCACACACTGACACTCCACACACTGACACTCCATACACACAATGATGCTCCACACATGGTGACACCGGATACACAGTGATACTCCACACACTGACACTCCACACACACAATGATACTCCACACATGGTGACACCCCATACACAGTGATACTCCAGACATGGTGACACCCCATACACACAATGATGCTCCACACACTGACACCCCATACACAGTGATACTCCACACACTGACACTCCATACACACAATGATACTCCAGACATGGTGACACCCCATACACACAATGATGCTCCACACACTGACACCCCATACACAGTGATACTCCACACACTGACACTCCATACACAGTGATACTCCAGACATGGTGATACCCCATACACAGTGATAATACACACAGTGACACCCCATACACACAATGATACTCCACACATGGTGACACCCCATACACACAATGATGCTCCACACATGGTGACACTCCATACACAGTGATGGTCCAAACACTGACACTCCATACACACAGTGATACTCCACACATGGTGACACCCCATACACAGTGATACTCCACACATGGTGACACCCCATACACAGTGATACTCCACACATGGTGACACTCCATACACACAATGATACTCCACACATGGTGACACTCCATACACACAATGATACTCCACACATGGTGACACTCCATACACACAATGATACTCCACACATGGTGACACCCCATACACACAATGATACTCCACACATGGTGACACTCCATACACACAATGATACTCCACACATGGTGACACCCCATACACACAATGATACTCCACACATGGTGACACTCCATACACACAATGATACTCCACACATGGTGACACCCCATACACACAATGATACTCCACACATGGTGACACTCCATACACACAATGATACTCCACACATGGTGACACCCCATACACACAATGATACTCCACACATGGTGACACTCCATACACACAATGATACTCCACACATGGTGACACTCCATACACACAATGATACTCCACACACTGACACTCCATACACACAATGATGCTCCACACATGGTGACACCCCATACACAGTGATACTCCACACACTGACACTCCACACACTGACAATCCATACACACAATGATGCCCCAGACATGGTGACACCCCATACACACAATGATGCTCCACACACTGTGACACCCCATACACAGTGATACTCCACACACTGACACCCCATAGACACCATGATACTCCAGACATGGTGACACCCCATACATAGTGATACTCCACACATGGTGACACCCCATACACACAATGATACTCCACACACTGACACTCCACACACTCAATGATGATCCACACATGGTGACACCCCATACACAGTGATACTACACACACTGACACCCCATACACAGTGATACTCCACACACTGACACTCCACACACACAATGATCCTCCACACATGGTGACACCCCATACACAGTGATACTCCACACACACAATGATCCTGCACACATGGTGACACCCCATACACAGTGATACTCCACACACATGGGGAACCTCACCTGAGAAGCACTCGGTGAAGTCTTGTTCCAGCTTTGTGGACCTTTCATATGTTTTTCTGGCTTGTTCCTCGGTTAGACGTTTGTTAATTTCTCTGGTGGCAGAAGAGAGGAGAGACGTCATCACCTCCACCACTACACAACAGGATTTACTATCATGTAGATTTGATCTGAACATATTTTACACACTGAATTATATCTATCACCGAGGTCAATAACGTCTATGTTTCTGCAGCATCATCAGAGAACCCAGATCTCTACAACACTCCAGACCAGATCATCACTAATCTCAACACTACAACATCACTGATGGACCAGACCTCCACACTACAACATCACTAATGGACCAGACCTCCACACTACTGCATCACTGATGGACCAGACCTCCACACTACAACATCACTGACGGACCAGACCTCTACACTACATCATCACTGATGGACCAGACCTCTACACTACAGCATCACTGATGGACCAGACCTCTACACTACAACATCACTGATGGACCAGACCTCTACACTACATCATCACTGATGGACCAGACCTCTACACTACAGCATCACTGATGGACCAGACCTCCACACTACAACATCACTGACGGACCAGACCTCTACACTACATCATCACTGATGGACCAGACCTCTACACTACAACATCACTGATGGACCAGACCTCTACACTACATCATCAGTGATGGACCAGACCTCTACACTACAACATCACTGATGGACCAGACCTCTACACTACAGCATCACTGATGGACCAGACCTCTACACTACAGCATCACTGATGGACCAGACCTCTACACTACAACATCACTGATGGACCAGACCTCTACACTACAACATCACTGATGGACCAGACCTCTACACTACAGCATCACTGATGGACCAGACCTCCACACTACAACATCACTGACGGACCAGACCTCTACACTACATCATCACTGATGGACCAGACCTCTACACTACAACATCACTGATGGACCAGACCTCTACACTACAGCATCACTGATGGACCAGACCTCTACACTACAGCATCACTGATGGACCAGACCTCTACACTACAACATCACTGATGGACCAGACCTCTACACTACAACATCACTGATGGACCAGACCTCTACACTACAACATCACTGGTGGACCAGACCTCTACACTACAGCATCACTGACGGACCAGACCTCTACACTACAGCATCACTGATGGACCAGACCTCTACACTACAGCATCACTGATGGACCAGACCTCTACACTACAACATCACTGATGGACAAGACCTCTACACTACAGCATCACTGATGGACCAGACCTCTACACTACAGCATCACTGATGGACCAGACCTCTACACTACAACATCACTGATGGACCAGACCTCTACACTACAGCATCACTGATGGACCAGACCTCTACACTACAGCATCACTGATGGACCAGACCTCTACACTACTGCATCACTGGTGGACCAGACCTCTACACTACAGCATCACTGATGGACCAGACCTCTACACTACAACATCACTGATGGACCAGACCTCTACACTACAACATCACTGATGGACCAGACCTCTACACTATAACATCACTGATGGACCAGACCTCTACACTACAGCATCACTGATGGACCAGACCTCTACACTACATCATCAGTGATGGACCAGACCTCCACACTACAACATCACTGATGGACCAGACCTCTACACTACAACATCACTGATGGACCAGACCTCTACACTACAACATCACTGATGGACCAGACCTCTACACTACAACATCACTGATGGACCAGACCTCTACACTACAGCATCACTGATGGACCAGACCTCCACACTACAACATCACTGATGGACCAGACCTCTACACTACAGCATCACTGATGGACCAGACCTCTACACTACATCATCAGTGATGGACCAGACCTCTACACTACAGCATCACTGATGGACCAGACCTCCACACTACAACATCACTGACGGACCAGACCTCCACACTACTGCATCACTGATGGACCAGACCTCCACACTACAACATCACTGATGGACCAGACCTCTACACTACAACATCACTGATGGACCTAATAAATACACTACAACATTAACAACGAACAAGATCAATACATTACACATCACTGATTGCATCTCTACAAGTGAGTATCGCAAATAGACCAGATCTCTACAATACATCATCACTAATGGACAAAAAAAATACACAAAAATATAATTGATGGACCAGATCTTTTTACTACAGTGTTACTGATAGACAAAAGCTACATCACCACATCATCAATGTACACTACACCAACAGACACTACCTGTATACTACAACACCACCAACAACAAACACTACCGGTACACTACAACACCAACAACAAATACTACCTTTACACTACTACAACAACACCAACAACAACAGACACTACCTGTACACTACAACAACAACACCACCAACAACAGACACTACCTGTACACTACAACAACACCACTAACAACAGACACTACCTGTACACTACAACACCACCAACAACAGACACTGCCTGTACACTACAACACCAACAACAGACACTACCTGTACACTACAACACCAACAACAGATACTACCTTTACACTACAACACCAACAACAGACACTACCTGTACACTACAACATCAACAACAGACACTACCTGTACACTACAACACCAACAACAGACACTACCTGTACACTACAACACCAACAACAGACACTACCTGTACACTACAACACCAACAACAGATACTACCTATATGCTACAACACCAACAACAGATACTACCTATATGCTACAACACCAACAACAGATACTACCTTTACACTACTACAACAACACCAACAACAACAGACACTACCTGTACACTACAACACCAACAACAGACACTACCTATATGCTACACCACCAACAACAGACACTACCGGTACACTACAACACCAACATCAGACACTACCTGTACTCTAGAACACCAACAACAACAACAACAGACACTGCCTGTACACTACAACACCAACATCAGACACTACCTGTACTCTAGAACACCAACAACAACAACAACAGGCACTGCCTGTACACTACAACACCAACATCAGACACTACCTGTACTCTAGAACACCAACAACAACAACAACAGACACTGCCTGTACACTACAACACCAACATCAGACACTACCTGTACTCTAGAACACCAACAACAACAACAACAGGCACTGCCTGTACACTACAACACCAACATCAGACACTACCTGTACTCTAGAACACCAACAACAACAACAACAGGCACTGCCTGTACACTACAACACCAACATCAGACACTACCTGTACTCTAGAACACCAACAACAACAACAACAGACACTGCCTGTACACTACAACACCAACAGACACTACCTGTACACTAGAACACCACCAACAACAACAGACACTACCTGTATACTACAACACCAACAACAGATACTACCTTTACACTACAACACCAACAACAACAACAAACACTACCGGTACACTACAACACCAACAACAGACACTAACTGTACACTAGAACACCAACAACAACAGACACTACCTGTATACTACAACACCAACAACAGATACTACCTTTACACTACTACAACACCAACAACAACAAACACTACCGGTACACTACAACACCAACAGACACTACCTGTACACTAGAACACCAACAACAACAACAGACACTACCTGTATACTACAACACCAACAACAGATACTACCTTTACACTACTACAACACCAACAACAACAACAAACACTACCGGTACACTACAACACCAACAACAGACACTACCTGTAGATTACAACACCAACATCAGACACTACCTGTAAACTACACCAACAACAGACACTACCTGTACACTACAACACCAACAACAGATACTACCTGTAGATTACAACACCAACATCAGACACTACCTGTAAACTACACCAACAACAGACACTACCTGCACATTATATCAACAGCAGACACTACAACCTCACCAACAACAGACACTACCTGTACACTACAACACCAACAAAAACAGACACTACCTGTACACTACAACCTCACCAACAACAGACACTACCTGTACACTACAACACCAAAAAAAACAGACACTACAACACCAACAAAAAAAGACACTACCTGTACACTACAACCTCACCAACAACAGACACTACCTGTACACTACAACACCAACAAAAACAGACACTACCTGTACACTACAACACCAACAACAGACACTACCTGTACACTACAACCTCACCAACAGACACTACCTGTATGCTACAACCTCACCAACAGACACTACCTGTACGCTACAACCTCACCAACAACAGACAATACCTGTACACTACAACCTCACCAACAACAGACACTACAACACCAACAACAGACACTACCTGTACACTACAACACCAACAACAGACACTACCTGTACGCTACAACCTCACCAACAAGACACTACCTGTACGCTACAACCTCACCAACAAGACACTACCTGTACACTACAACACCAACAAAAACAGACACTACTTGTATACTACAACCTCACCAACATCAGACACTACCTGTACTCTACAACACCAACAAAAAACAGACACTACCTGTACACTACAACCTCACCAGACACTACACCAACAACAATAGACACTACCTGTACGCTACAACATCACCAGAAACAGACACTACAACCTCACCAACAACAGACACTACCTGTACACTACAACACCAACAAAAACAGACACTACCTGTACACTACAACACCAACAAAAACAGACACTTCTTGTACACTACAACCTCACCAACAACAGATACTACCTGTACACTACACCAACAACAACAGACACTACCTGTACACTACAACAACAACATCACCAACAACAGACACTACTGGTACACTACAACCTCACCAACAACAGACTACCTGTACACTACAACAATCACCAGCAAACAGACACTACCAGTACACTACAACAACATCACCAACAACAGATACTACCTGTACACTACAACACCAACAACAACAGACATTACAACATCACAAACAACAGACTCTACAACATCACCAACAGACACTACCGGTACATTACAACATCACCATCAGACACTACCGGTACATTACAACATCACCATCAGACACTACAACACCAAAAGACACTACAACATCACCAACAACAGACACTACAACATCACCAACAGACACTACCGGTACACTACAACACCAACAACAGACACTACCTGTACAGTAAACCTACAACAACAGACACTACCTGTATGCTACAACCTTACCAACAACAGACACTACCGGTACACTACAACACCAACAACAGACACTACCTGTACAGTAAACCTACAACAACAGACACTACCTGTATGCTACAACCTTACCAACAACAGACACTACCTGTACACTACAACCTCACCAACAAACACCACCCGTACACTACAACATCACCAAAAACAGACACTACCTGTACACTACAACATCACCAACAGAGACCTGAATCACCAAAAAAACCACATCCCTACACCAGAACATCATTACTGGATGAGATCCCTACACCACATCATTACTGGATGAGATCCCTACACCACATCATTACTGGATGAGATCCCTACACCACATCATTACTGGATGAGATCCCTACACCACATCATTACTGGATGAGATCCCTACACCACATCATTACTGGATGAGATCCCTACACCACATCATTACTGGATGAGATCCCTACACCACATCATTACTGGATGAGATCCCTACACCACATCATTACTGGATGAGATCCCTACACCACATCATTACTGGATGAGATCCCTACACCACATCATTACTGGATGAGATCCCTACACCACATCATTACTGGATGGGGTCACTGTACCACCACATCAATGATGGACCAGAAGCCTACAGTACTCATAGCTAGATACAGGATATGTATGGAGAGTGCCACTCTCTCTGCATCAGTAAGGAGATGACGGACATTGGGAGATATCTCCATAAATATGGATGTAAGCTAGAACTTACAGAATATTTTCCAGCGACTTAGGCCGTATAAAGATGGCGATGGGCTGGAGCTGAGCCGCCTGAAGACGTCGGACAGCATTAGCAGAGACATCAAGGATACAATGTTTCCCCTAAGGAGAGATGACTGGGTGTTATACAGAAAGTAAAATAAATAATGGAGACTTCTGGCAGGAGAACGCTTCGAGTACCTGCTCAGCGACCTCCCTGACGCTCTGCACGCTTGTCCCATAAAGGTGTCCATTATATTGTCCGGCCTCTATAAATTTATGACCTTGAATGTCTTTCTCCATCTTTTCTCGAGATGACACAAAGTGGTAATCTCTTCCATCCACCTCATAATCTCGCTTTGGACGTGTCGTATCTGTGGAGTAGAACGAGGTCAGTGGATAGTGGCGGTCTACGGGTGACCTAATGGCCATACATAATATAACTAGATAAACAAGGGGTCGGGATACTCCAAACAGTGGACCATCCAATGAGGAAGCATTGCACAGTACCATCACCCCTTTACAGAAGAGACCATGGAGCCTCAAAAATGATGACATCCTCATCCGCAAACATGGATGTCAAGATGAAGAAATAAGATGTTGTGAGCACGACCTCTGGAGACAGATCCATGTCACTGAAATCTCTATAGTGATCCCTAGTGCACCTCTCTTGTCTTCTTCTACTCAGAGTGATGGACACCTCCTTGGTACAGAGACCTCATTTACAGAACAGATCCCTCTTCTTTATAAATCTTCACTTGCTCCCACTGATTTATGACTGATGTGCAGCTTACGGACACTGACCACTCAGACCTTCTGCATGTTCCATGGCTGGCATAGGGATCTTCTCTTTGAAAGGTTCATTATGTTCTCGGTTACAAAAGGGCTGGTGGGAATGAGCTTCATCTGCACACACAATGGTCTCACAAAGTCATTCTGTCAAGCATCTCTCTTAGAGGTTGTCTACTATAATGGGCTCTATGGACACCTTGCAATGAGTGGTGCCACCATGGATCTGTCTTGACATTAGTTCCTTCTCTACTGTCTCAGGTTCAGGGTTGCCGCTCTAGTTGTCTATGTGGACATGGAAGACTTCCTACTGACCACACTGATACTTCAGGTCCTGTAATCTCTGTGAGTGATGTGGTTTCTTTAGGGTCTCTTCTTCTTGTGTGGAACCAGAGCACAGGGCCTCCTTGTGTTCAGTATATATATGGACCATGCTGACCAATCACTGGCCCAGGGACCAGGCTGACCAATCACTGGCCCAGGGACCATGCTGACCAATCACTGGCCCATGGTCCATGCTGACCAATCACTGGTCCAGGGACCATGCTGACAAATCACTGGCCCAGACACCATGATGAGCAATCACTGGCCCAGAGACCATGCTGACCAATCACTGGCCCAGGGACCAGGCTGACCAATCACTGGCCCAGGGACCAGGCTGACCAATCACTGGCCCACAGACCATGCTGACCATTCACTGGCCCATGGTCCATGCTGACCAATCACTGGTCCAGGGACCATGCTGACAAATCACTGGCCCAGACACCATGATGAGCAATCACTGGCCCAGAGACCATGCTGACCAATCACTGGCCCAGGAACCAGGCTGACCAATCACTGGCCCAGGGACCAGGCTGACCAATCACTGGGCCACAGACCATGCTGACCATTCACTGGTCCAAGGACCATGCTGACCATTCACTGGCCCATGGTCCATGCTGACCATTCACTGGCCCATGGTCCATGCTGACAAATCACTGGCTGGGCCCAGGGATCATGCTGACCAATCACCAGCCACACATCTATACATTTGTGACCCTAGACCGTAACCTGTTCCCAGTCACCCCACAAACATCACTGGGATACTCACGAGGAACGCAGGAGCCAAACTTATCAGGAAATTCAGAGAGAAGGTCGTCATTAACCCTGTCCTTCCCGGGGCCCAGGATGATAATAGGACGGGCATAATGCACTGCACATACAGGACAGAGGAAAGAGTCTATTATTATACAATATTGGGGGACAGGGAGGGTCCTCAATAATCAGCTCCAGAGTCACCAACCTTCCATATGTATGACCGTCTCATAACTGAGCACAGTGTCCTCGCGACCTACACAGAGGAAAAGAGAGAGACTGTCAGAGCGAGGGGAGGGGGTGACTAGGGAAGGATGGAGGGGGTGCAGGACGGGGTATTGGGGGTGGGAGGACTCGGTAAGGAGATACATACTCTGAGAACCTGTAGTGCTGCTTCGGTCCTGTGCAGCGGAGGAGGAGGAGAGCAATGAAAAGGTAGAGAGACAGATATTGTAGTAAGAGAGCGGCAACGGCCACGTGTCAGGACACCATGAAAAGCGGGTGAGAGGAACAGCGCACACACAACCACAACAACATGGCCACCAGCACCATGGATCTATACCACAAGGGATCACTACACGTGACATCATTGGTCAGAATTCATTTCACACCCAATTCTATCCAATCAGAGGTCGGATCTGACTCAGGGGTGATAGTAGTAGTGAAAGCAGGGGTGGTGGTAGTAGTGACAGCAGGGGTGGTGGTAGTAGCGGCAGCAGAGGAGGTGGTACTGGCAGCAGGGGTAGTATTAGTAGCGGCAGAAGGGGTGGTAGTAGTGAAAGCAGGGGTGGTGGTAGTAGTGGTAGTAGTGAAAGCAGGGGTGGTGGTAGTAGTGGTAGTAGTTACAGCAGGGATGGTGGTAGTAGTGGCAGCAGGGGTAGTATAAGTAGCGGCAGCAGGGGTGGTAGTAGTGAAAGCAGGGGTGGTGGTAGTAGTGGTGGTAGTTACAGCAGGGGTGGTGGTAGTAGTAGTGGCAGCAGGAGTAGTATAAGTAGCGGCAGCAGGGGTGGTAGTAGTGGTGGTAGTTACAGCAGGGGTGGTGGTAGTAGTAGTGGCAGCAGCAGGAGTAGTATAAGTAGCGGCAGCAGGGCTGGTGGTAGTAGTGAAAGCAGGGGTGGTGGTGGTAGTAGTGGCAGCAGGGGTGGTAGTAAAAGCAGGGGTGGTGGTAGTAGTGGCAGCAGGGGTGGTAGTAGTGAAAGCAGGGGTGGTGGTAGTAGTGGCAGCAGGGGTGGTAGTAGTGAAAGCAGGGGTGGTGGTAGTAGTAGTAATAGTGACAGAAGGGGTGGTGGTAGTAGTTGTAGTGACAGCAGGGGTGGTGGTAGTAGTGGCAGCAGGGGTGGTGGTAGTAGTGGCAGCAGGGGTGGTAGTAGTGAAAGCAGGGGTGGTGGTAGTAGTAGTAGTAGTGACAGAAGGGGTGGTGGTAGTAGTAGTGACAGCAGCAGGGGTGGTAGTAGTGACAGCAGGGGTGATAGTAGTAGTGGCAGCAGGGGTGGTGGTAGTGACAGCAGCAGGGGTGGTAGTAGTGACAGCAGCAGGGGTGGTGGTAGTAGTGACAGCAGGGGTGGTGGTAGTGACAGCAGGGGTGATAGTAGTAGTGGCAGCAGGGGTGGTGGTAGTGACAGCAGCAGGGGTGGTAGTAGTGACAGCAGCAGGGGTGGTGGTAGTGACAGCAGCAGGGGTGGTAGTAGTGACAGCAGCAGGGGTGGTAGTAGTGACAGCAGCAGGGGTGGTGGTAGTGACAGCAGCAGGGGTGGTAGTAGTGACAGCAGCAGGGGTGGTGGTAGTGACAGCAGCAGGGGTGGTGGTAGTGACAGCAGCAGGGGTGGTAGTAGTGACAGCAGCAGGGGTGGTAGTAGAAGTGACAGCAGGGGTGGTAGTAGTGACAGCAGGGGTGGTAGTAGTGACAGCAGCAGGGGTGGTAGTAGTGACAGCAGCAGGGGTGGTGGTAGTGACAGCAGGGGTGGTAGTAGTGACAGCAGGGGTGGTGGTAGTGACAGCAGGGGTGGTAGTAGTGACAGCAGCAGGGGTGGTAGTAGTAGTGACAGCAGCAGGGGTGGTAGTAGTAGTGACAGCAGGGGTGGTAGTAGTAGTGACAGCAGCAGGGGTGGTAGTAGTGACAGCAGGGGTGGTGGTAGTGACAGCAGCAGGGGTGGTGGTAGTGACAGCAGCAGGGGTGGTAGTAGAAGTGACAGCAGGGGTGGTAGTAGTGACAGCAGCAGGGGTGGTAGTAGTGACAGCAGGGGTGGTAGTAGTGACAGCAGCAGGGGTGGTAGTATTAGTGACAGCAGCAGGGGTGGTAGTAGTAGTGACAGCAGCAGGGGTGGTAGTAGTAGTGACAGCAGCAGGGGTGGTAGTAGTAGTGACAGCAGCAGGGGTGGTAGTAGTGACAGCAGGGGTGATAGTAGTAGTAGTAGTGGCAGCAGGGGTGGTGGTAGTGACAGCAGCAGGGGTGGTAGTAGTGACAGCAGCAGGGGTGGTGGTAGTGACAGCAGTAGGGGTGGTGGTAGTGACAGCAGCAGGGGTGGTAGTAGTGACAGCAGCAGGGGTGGTAGTAGAAGTGACAGCAGCAGGGTTGATAGTAGTGACAGCAGCAGGGGTGGTAGTAGTGACAGCAGCAGGGGTGGTAGTAGAAGTGACAGCAGCAGGGTTGATAGTAGTGACAGCAGCAGGGGTGGTAGTAGTGACAGCAGCAGGGGTGGTAGTAGTGACAGCAGCAGGGGTGGTAGTAGTGACAGCAGCAGGGGTGGTAGTAGTGACAGCAGCAGGGGTGGTAGTAGTGACAGCAGCAGGGGTGGTGGTAGTGACAGCAGTAGGGGTGGTGGTAGTGACAGCAGCAGGGGTGGTAGTAGTGACAGCAGCAGGGGTGGTAGTAGAAGTGACAGCAGCAGGGTTGATAGTAGTGACAGCAGCAGGGGTGGTAGTAGTGACAGCAGCAGGGGTGGTAGTAGTGACAGCAGCAGGGGTGGTAGTAGTGAAAGCAGCAGGGGTGGTAGCGGTAGTAGTGGCAGAAGGGGTGGTAGTAGTGACAGCAGCAGGGATGGTGGTAGTGAAAGCAGCAGGGGTGGTAGCAGTAGTAGTGGCAGCAGGGGTGGTGGTAGTAGTAGTGACAGCAGCAGGGGTGGTAGTAGTGAAAGCAGCAGGGGTGGTAGCGGTAGTAGTGGCAGCAGGGTAGTAGTGGCTGCAGGGTAGTAGTGGCAGAAGGGGTGGTAGTAGTGACAGCAGCAGGGGTGGTAGTAGTGAAAGCAGCAGGGGTGGTAGCGGTAGTAGTGGCAGCAGGGTAGTAGTGGCTGCAGGGTAGTAGTGGCTGCAGGGTAGTAGTGGCAGAAGGGGTGGTAGTAGTAGTAGCAGTGACAGCAGGAGTAGTATTAGTAGTGGCAGCAACAGCAGGGGTAGTAGTGGCAGCAGGGGTGGCTGTAGTAGAATAGTATGGAACATGATGTGGCGTATGGCTAATAGTACCAGATGAGGCTAGAGGGAGAGCCGACTGCAATGCATTATGGGAAAGCCCACCAGGCCGCCACCTGAGGTAATTCATCCTCTTCCGGGAGCAGACACCATTTTGAGTGATTTGTTCTGAATAAATTTTGAAGGTTCAGATTTTGGCAAGTCGAAAACTTTCAGGAAATTGTTAATGAATCCCGGGGGTGCGGAATGACATCCCGTATCTGTAGTGATCGCTCCACAATGATGGCGGCGTATGGACTATACACTCTCCAGCTGGTGTAGTGGGAGAGGAGGTGCTGTAGTCTCTGCAGAGCATCTCTCCTTGCTCCTCATCATCCTCATTCTGATAACAAAGGAATAATCCCAGTATGAAGTGGAATATTCCATCATGAGGAAAGGCACAAGATATGGCCACCACCTCAGCCAAGAGGAGATGAGTCCAAGGGGAGATGGGAGATGAGGCCGAGGGGAGATGAGAGATGAGGCCGAGGGGAGATGAGAGATGAGGCCGAGGGGAGATGAGACCAAGGGGAGATGAGACCAAAGGGAGATGGGAGATGAGGCCGAGGGGAGATGAGAGATGAGGCCGAGGGGAGATGAGAGATGAGGCCGAGGGGAGATGAGAGATGAGGCTGAGGGTAGATGAGACCAAGGGGAGATGAGACCAAAGGGAGATGGGAGATGAGGCCGAGGGGAGATGAGGCCGAGGGGAGATGAGGCCTAGGGGAGATGGGAGATGAGGCCTAGAGGACATGGGAGATGAGGCCGAGGGGAGATGAGGCCTAGGGAAGATGGGAGATGAGGCCTAGAGGACATGGGAGATGAGGCCGAGGGGAGATGAGGCTGAGGGGAGATGGGAGATGAGGCCGAGGGGAGATAAAAAGATGAGGCTGAGGGGAGATGAGGCTGAGGGGAGATGAGGCCGAGGGGAGATGAGGCCTAGGGGAGATGGGAGATGAGGCCTAGGGGAGATGGGAGATGAGGCCGAGGGGAGATAGAAGATGAGGCTGAGGGGAGATGAGGCTGAGGGGAGATGAGGTCGAGGGGAAATGAGGCCAAGAGGAGATGGGAGATGAGGCCTAGAGGACATGGGAGATGAGGCCGAGGGGAGATGAGGCTGAGGGGAGATGGGAGATGAGGCCGAGGGGAGATGAGGCTGAGGGGAGATGAGGCCGAGGGGAGATGAGAGATGAGGCTGAGGGTAGATGAGACCAAGGGGAGATGAGACCAAAGGGAGATGGGAGATCAGGCCGAGGGGAGATGAGGCCGAGGGGAGATGAGGCCTAGGGGAGATGGGAGATGAGGCCTAGAGGACATGGGAGATGAGGCCGAGGGGAGATGAGGCCTAGGGGAGATGGGAGATGAGGCCTAGAGGACATGGGAGATGAGGCCGAGGGGAGATGAGGCTGAGGGGAGATGGGAGATGAGGCCGAGGGGAGATAGAAGATGAGGCTGAGGGGAGATGAGGCTGAGGGGAGATGAGGCCGAGGGGAGATGAGGCCTAGGGGAGATGGGAGATGAGGCCTAGGGGAGATGGGAGATGAGGCCGAGGGGAGATAGAAGATGAGGCTGAGGGGAGATGAGGCCTAGGGGAGATGAGGTCGAGGGGAGATGAGGCCAAGAGGAGATGGGAGATGAGGCCGAGGGGAGATAGAAGATGAGGCTGAGGGGAGATGAGGCCTAGGGGAGATGAGGTCGAGGGGAGATGAGGCCAAGAGGAGATGGGAGATGAGGCCGAGGGGAGATAGAAGATGAGGCTGAGGGGAGATAGAAGATGAGGCTGAGGGGAGATGAGGCCAAGAGGAGATGGGAGATGAGGCCTAGGGGAGATGGGAGATGAGGCCTAGGGGAGATGGGAGATGAGGCCTAGGGGAGATGGGAGATGAGGCCTAGGGGAGATGGGAGATGAGGCCTAGGGGAGATGGGAGATGAGGCCGAGGGGAGATGGGGGATGAGGCCTAGGGGACATGAGGCCGAGGGGAGATGAGGCCAATAGGAGATGGGAGATGAGACCTAGGGGAGATGGGAGATGAGGCCTAAGGGAGATGGGAGATGAGGCCTAGGGGAGATGGGAGATGAGGCCTAGGGGAGATGAGACCAAGAGGAGATGGGAAATGAGGCCTAGGGGAGATGGGAGATGAGGCCTAGGGGAGATGGGAGATGAGACCAAGAGGAGATGGGAGATGAGGCCTAGGGGAGATGGGAGATGAGGCCTAGGGGAGATGAGACCAAGAGGAGATGGGAAATGAGGCCTAGGGGAGATGAGGCTGAGGGGAGATGGGGGATGAGGCCTAGGGGACATGAGGCCGAGGGGAGATGAGGCCAATAGGAGATGGGAGATGAGACCTAGGGGAGATGGGAGATGAGGCCTAGGGGAGATGGGAGATGAGGCCTAGGGGAGATGGGAGATGAGGCCTAGGGGAGATGAGGCCTAGGGGAGATGGGAGATGAGACCAAGAGGAGATGGGAGATGAGGCCTAGGGGAGATGAGGCCTAGGGGAGATGAGACCAAGAGGAGATGGGAAATGAGGCCTAGGGGAGATGAGGCTGAGGGGAGATGGGAGATGAGGCCGAGAAGAGATGGGAGATGAGGCCGAGGGGAGATGAGGCCAAGAGGAGATGGGAGATGAGGCCTAGGGGAGATGGGAGATGAGGCCGAGGGGAGATGAGGCCGAGGGGAGATGGGAGATGAGGCCGAGGGGAGATGGGAGATGAGGCCTAGGGGAGATGGGAGATGAGGCCTAGGGGAGATGGGAGATGAGGCCTAGGGGAGATGGGAGATGAGGCCTAGGGGAGATGGGAGATGAGGCCTAGGGGAGATGGGAGATGAGGCCTAGGGGAGATGGGAGATGAGGCCTAGGGGAGATGGGAGATGAGGCCTAGGGGAGATGGGAGATGAGGCCTAGGGGAGATGAGGCCGAGGGGAGATGGGAGATTAGGCCGAGGAGAGATGAGGCTCAGCATCCTATTGGTTGTGGTGGTTCCCATGTACTGGGCTACACCAGGATTTCATCGATGCATAGAACATAAAGACTGAAATCACACATGGAGAGACTCTAGGACTACAGCACCCATCATCCACACGCTGTATAGAGTAATAACCCATCATCCACACGCTGTATAGAGTAATAACCCATCATCCACATGCTGTATAGAGTAATAGCCCATCATCCACACACCCATTGATCATATGAAAGTGAATGGACGCTCACAACAGTCTCACCTTTACCTTTAACCGTGACCACTCCCGTCTCTCAACCCTGTGGGAAGAAAGAGATCATGAGACACCGAGCACACGTGTCATTCCCAGGGGTCTGGCCCAGTAACCTGCGGCTCTCCAGCTGAAGGTTCCCAGAATCCTGAGCAATGTGGCTACTATAGGTGGATACATGGGCTATATACAGTTATCATGTGTATATAATATCCGGTCTATATAGCAGCACTCATGTGTCTGGATGCACCTTCCCATTCCAGACATTGTAGATCCAAATGGAAGATGTGAAAACTATGAAACACAAAGAAAACAAAGGAGAATAGGTTTTATATTGTAGACTCTTCCTGTTGATGGCGGCTTTGCACACTCCTGTGTTCTCTCTTCTTCATGAGGTCATCACCCAGAATAGGTTTTATATTGTAGACTCTTCGGGCGACATGTATCTGGGGGGTTGTGAGAGAGTTCAGTTAAGGAAGCAGTATGGCCACCCTAAACACAACTAAATGGTTTGGGATGAATCCGACCGCCGAGTGAGGGAAAAGCAGGCAAGTGCTCAGCGACTCTGGCAACTCCTTCACGACTATTGGAAAACCATTCCAGGTGACAACCCCATGAAAAAGAAGACTGAGAGGATGCCAAGAGTGCGCAAAGGATGGAAGACATAACAATATATTCTGCTTTACTTAACACTTTTTTACTCATTGCTTAATTTCCTATGTTCTTCATAGTTTTCACATCTTCAAAACAAAAACAAGAAAAACTATTGAATAAAAAGTCCTGTCCACACTTCTGACCGATATCATCTCAGGGCCTGGTAGGTCCATTTTGTCTTTAGGATAGTACAGGATATCCCTAGATATTTAGCTGTGGGATATCAATGTATCGGACATCTCACCTTCTCTTACTGGGGATGAAGCCAATCTCTTCTCCCTCGGGTTGCACCCGTCTCGCCTGCCACCACTCCTCATCGGTGGCATCTATAACATGAAGGACATCTCCAAACTTGAAGCTGAGGGCTTGACTGAGGAAACCACAGTCCCGTGTCTTGTCATAGTCAAAAAGAGCCCTGACCAAAAGGACAAAAACACGATAAGGACAGGAAACCAATAGGAGACAATCTCGACTCTCCTCATACATGGCTGCCTCATCCATACCCCTGCCAGACGCCTTACCTGATGTAGAATCCTCTCTTGCCACCATTGGTGTTATGTAAAGATGCGCTGCCAGAGCCAAGACTGCTGTTCATCAGCTGCTCTCGCAGATCATGGATCTTGGCTTCGAACCTGCTGTACTCTGCGAGATCAATGACACATCATTAGTATTGTATGAGAAACCAAGACTCCTAAAATACATGATATGCCAATACAGTCTACAAAAGTCTATACCCCTACATAGACTGTGCCTGGCTCACGCATCATCAGGTCCTGACTACAGGCACATTTATACTGGAGTTCTCACCCTCGGGCTTGTACTGGGCAATGATGGTGACCGTCTGACCCGCGTTCTTGAGGGCCAAAGCTGCCTGCTCGTGTGTGGCATTCCTCAGATCCACCCCATTTACCTGAAAATCAATAAGAAAAGCTAGGGTCACGACCATGACAGCTGGACCTGAGCCCCCAGGTAAGACACACAATGAATTAGCACGAGGAAGTGGCTGCATGTAGTCCATGGTGATCCCAAACCAAACCAAACGCCCCAAACTGTGGGAGATCACACAAGCCCAGAGTTATATATATATATATATATATATATATATATATATAGCAATTGCCCCAGGCATGGTGGAGGATCACCGGTTGTTCTCCTGCAGATGTCCTCACAACCTCATGGTCCTTCATACAGACAATGAGTAATTGTTGTGTCTGTACACACTGTAGATGTCTGATAACACTGTGTTGGCGGCTGTACTTGTGTCTGTACACATTGTAGATGTCTGATAACACTGTGTTGGCGGCTGTACTTGTGTCTGTACACATTGTAGATGTCTGATAACACTGTGTGGGCGGCTGTACTTGTGTCTATACACACTATAGTTGTCTGATAACACTGTGTAGATGGCTGTACACACTGTAGATGTCTGATAACACTGTGTGGGCGGCTGTACTTGTGTCTGTACACATTGTAGATGTCTGATAACACTGTGTGGGCGGCTGTACTTGTGTCTGTACACATTGTAGATGTCTGATAACACTGTGTGGGTGGCTGTACTTGTGTCTGTACACATTGTAGATGTCTGATAACACTGTGTAGATGGCTGTACTTGTGTCTGTACACACTGTAGATGTCTGATAACACTGTGTAGATGGCTGTACTTGTGTCGGTACACATTGTAGATGTCTGATGAGACTGTGTAGATGGCTGTACTTGTGTCTGTACACATTGTAGATGTCTGATAACACTGTGTAGATGGCTGTACTTGTGTCGGTACACATTGTAGATGTCTGATGAGACTGTGTAGATGGCTGTACTTGTGTCTGTACACATTGTAGATGTCTGATGAGACTGTGTGGGCGGCCGTACTTGTGTCTGTACACATTGTAGATGTCTGATGAGACTGTGTATACGGCTGTACTTGTGTCTGTACACATTGTAGATGTCTGATAACACTGTGTAGATGGCTGTACTTGTGTCTGTACACACTGTAGATGTCTGATGAGACTGTAGATGGCTGTACTTGTGTCTGTAGACACTGTAGATGTCTGATAACACTGTAGATGGCTGTACTTGTGTCTGTACACATTGTAGATGTCTGATAACACTGTGTAGATGGCTGTACTTGTGTCTGTAGACACTGTAGATGTCTGATAACACTGTAGATGGCTGTACTTGTGTCTGTAGACACTGTAGATGTCTGATAACACTGTAGATGGCTGCACTTGTGTCTGTACACACTGTAGATGTCTGATAACACTGTGTGGGCGGCTGTACTTATGTCTGTACACACTGTAGATGTCTGATAACACTGTGTAGGCGGCTGTACTTGTGTCTATACACACTATAGTTGTCTGATAACACTGTGTGGGTGGCTGTACTTGTGTCTATACACACTATAGTTGTCTGATAACACTGTGTAGATGGCTGTACACACTGTAGATGTCTGATGAGACTGTGGACGGCTGTACTTGTGTCTGTACACATTGTAGATGTCTGATGAGACTGTGTATACGGTTGTACTTGTGTCTGTACACATTGTAGATGTCTGATAACACTGTGTAGATGGCTGTACACATTGTAGATGTCTGATAACACTGTGTGGGCGGCTGTACTTGTGTCTGTACACATTGTAGATGTCTGATGAGACTGTGTGGGCGGCCGTACTTGTGTCTGTACACATTGTAGATGTCTGATAACACTGTGTAGATGGCTGTACACATTGTAGATGTCTGATAACACTGTGTAGATGGCTGTACGCATTGTAGATGTCTGATAACACTGTGTGGGCGGCTGTACTTGTGTCTGTACACATTGTAGATGTCTGATGAGACTGTGTGGGCGGCCGTACTTGTGTCTGTACACATTGTAGATGTCTGATAACACTGTGTAGATGGCTGTACTTGTGTCTGTACACACTGTAGATGTCTGATAACACTGTAGATGGCTGTACTTGTGTCTGTACACACTGTAGATGTCTGATGAGACTGTGTAGATGGCTGTACTTGTGTCTGTACACATTGTAGATGTCTGATAACACTGTGTAGATGGCTGTACACATTGTAGATGTCTGATAACACTGTGTGGGCGGCTGTACTTGTGTCTGTACACATTGTAGATGTCTGATGAGACTGTGTGGGCGGCCGTACTTGTGTCTGTACACATTGTAGATGTCTGATAACACTGTGTAGATGGCTGTACACATTGTAGATGTCTGATAACACTGTGTGGGCGGCTGTACTTGTGTCTGTACACATTGTAGATGTCTGATGAGACTGTGTGGGCGGCCGTACTTGTGTCTGTACACATTGTAGATGTCTGATAACACTGTGTAGATGGCTGTACTTGTGTCTGTACACACTGTAGATGTCTGATAACACTGTAGATGGCTGTACTTGTGTCTGTACACACTGTAGATGTCTGATGAGACTGTGTAGATGGCTGTACTTGTGTCTGTACACACTGTAGATGTCTGATAACACTGTGTAGATGGCTGTACTTGGTGTCTGTAGACACTATAGTTGTCTGATAACACTGTGTGGATGGCTGTACTTGTGTCTGTACACACTGTAGATGTCTGATAACACTGTAGATGGCTGTACCTGTGTCTGTACACATTGTAGATGTCTGATGAGACTGTGTAGATGGCTGTACTTGTGTCTGTACACACTGTAGATGTCTAATAGCACTGTAGACGGCTGTACTTGTGTCTATACAAATTATAGTTGTCTGATAACACTGTGTGGATGGCTGTACTTGTGTCTGTACACACTGTAGATGTCTGATAACACTGTAGATGGCTGTACCTGTGTCTGTACACATTGTAGATGTCTGATGAGACTGTGTAGATGGCTGTACTTGTGTCTGTACACACTGTAGATGTCTGATGAGACTGTGTAGATGGCTGTACTTGTGTCGGTACACATTGTAGATGTCTGATGAGACTGTGTAGATGGCTGTACTTGTGTCTGTACACATTGTAGATGTCTGATAACACTGTGTGGGCGGCTGTACTTGTGTCTGTACACACTGTAGATGTCTAATAGCACTGTAGACGGCTGTACTTGTGTCTATACACACTATAGTTGTCTGATAACACTGTGTAGATGGCTGTACTTGTGTCTGTACACACTGTAGATGTCTGATAACACTGTGTGGACGGCTGTACTTGTGTCTGTAGACACTAGTTGTCTGATAACACTGTAGATGGCTGTACCTGTGTCTGTACACATTGTAGATGTCTGATGAGACTGTGTAGATGGCTGTACTTGTGTCTGTACACACTGTAGATGTCTGATGAGACTGTGTAGATGGCTGTACTTGTGTCGGTACACATTGTAGATGTCTGATGAGACTGTGTAGATGGCTGTACTTGTGTCTGTACACATTGTAGATGTCTGATAACACTGTGTGGGCGGCTGTACTTGTGTCTGTACACACTGTAGATGTCTAATAGCACTGTAGACGGCTGTACTTGTGTCTATACACACTATAGTTGTCTGATAACACTGTGTAGATGGCTGTACTTGTGTCTGTACACACTGTAGATGTCTGATAACACTGTGTGGACGGCTGTACTTGTGTCTGTAGACACTAGTTGTCTGATAACACTGTGTAGATGGCTGTACTTGTGTTTGTACACATTGTAGATGTCGGATAGCACTGTAGACGGCTGTACTTGTGTCTATACACACTATAGTTGTCTGATAACACTGTGTAGATGGCTGTACACACTGTAGATGTCTGATAACACTGTGTGGGCAGCTGTACTTGTGTCTGTACACATTGTAGATGTCTGATAACACTGTGTGGGTGGCTGTACTTGTGTTTGTACACACTGTAGATGTCTAATAGCACTGTAGACGGCTGTACTTGTGTCTATACACTATTGTTGTCTGATAACACTGTGTAGATGGCTTAAAATATTAGGTGAACAAATTAAAAAACACAACACACCCAGCATACAGGCTCAGTCTCACTAAACTAATGGAGATGGATCTCTCTTCCTATCTATGTATCAGCCCCCTCTCTACATGTTTCATTGCAACAGCAACGTCATCAGGAGAAGAACAGGCAACACTGGCTCACTATACTAGCTGCCTTTATGTGAGTATCCCAACCTCGAAAATATGGACCCACCCCCAATGCCATTCGGGCTGTACCAATCACCTACGACCTCATTAGGATCATACTGGATGGCGGGCTAATCACATAAGTTCCTCCTACTTACCCCATAAACCTATACAGCAACATCCCTTAGCCTCGCCACACAGCGGAGCCATCAGAGACGTCATCAGATCTGCGACGTTCTACGGTCACATGACCGCTCTACCCTGGAACCGGGCTTGTGCGTCATTGCATGCCATGTGACCATTACTGTCACATGAGCGCTTGATGATAATCTAGTTGTGCGCATGTCCCGGCACTTGGTCCTCAGAAGCGCAAAGTACTCTTACTGCACATGTCCTCTCACCTAGTCTTCCTGAACAGCACTTATACAAGTACACAGATTATTGGGATGCAGGAAACATGCACTATATACCTCTCCACATCTAATCTCTAACTACTTCTTATCTTTGTGAGTGACCATGATTGACTATGTGTATAGCAGAGGATAAAAATAAAAAAATGTTCCCATTTATTACAGGGTTAGGCTGGGTTCACACTACGTATATTTCAGTCAGTATATGTATATTTCAGTCAGTATTGTGGTCCTCATATTGCAACAAAAACCAGGAGTGGATTAAAAACACATAAAGGCTCTGTTCACACAATGGTGAGATTGAGCGGATGGCCGCCATATAATGGCAAATATTTGCTGTTATTTTAAAACAACGGCTGTTATATTGAAATAATGGCCGTTATTTACTGTTATATGGCGGCCATCCACTCAATTTCACCATTGTGTGAACAGATCCTGTGTTTTTAATCCACTCCTGGTTTTGGTTGCAATATGAGGACCACAATACTGACTGAAATATACGTAGTGTGAACCCAGCCTAAGGATGGATCCAGCGCATGATCAAAGGGATACAACATAACAAAATTTATTGCAGGATAAGTATAAATCTAGAACATCATCTTAAAGATACAACATATCAAAAATCAATATCCTCAACAATACGTCCACGACAATGAAATGACTACAACCAACTCAATGTAACTCATAAATAAATAATACATTGTATATCATAGGATATTCACATATCACTAATACACAGAATCACAAAGGTAAGTATTTATACCCCTTATATATAGCCAGTGTTATTTATCATACGTTCTCCATAAATATCACAAAGTATGTTCCTATCTATATCCCAAAGAGAACTAACTCCCCGGGACACTCCTGTTTATCTAGAGAAAAGCAGCAAAGGAGAAGCCCTCATTAAGTCCCTGGCAGAGACCCCAGAACTTAATATCATTGAGCCTGCCATCATGTACATACCGACTATGTCTAGCATGGGGGGGATCAGATTCAGCGCATAGTAGTAATGTGTTTGACGCTCTCCGTCGCAGTTCCTGCGTTGTCTTCCCCACATAAATTAGTGGGCAGGAACCGTGTGCGATGTAAACTAGATTCTTGCTACTACAGTTGAGGAACTGCCTCACACCATAGGTTTTATTATCCACCGGGTTCTGAAAGATCTTGGATTTACACATGAATTTACATAAGCCACAATGGCCACATGGAAAGAAACCTGTTACTCTATTCTCCAACCAAGTACGAGGACCAGAGGGCTGTTGCAAGTGGCTATGGACTAACATGTTCTTTAGATTCGGGCCCCTTCTAAACGTGACACTGGGATGTTTATTAATAACTGGGGCGAGATCTGTATCCGCTCTCAACAGATGCCAATGGCGCCTTAAAATCGCCATCACTTGATCAGTGTGTCCATCAAAGTTCCCAATGCATCTTATTGTCGTGCTGATGTCACAAGATACATTGTTCTGTAGGAGGTTGGTTCTATCACGACTGCAGGCTCTGTGATATGCCTTCCGCAAATGCTTGCTAGGGTAACCCCTATGGCTAAATCCAAGATCTTTCAGAACCCGGTGGATAATAAAACCTATGAAATGAGGCAGTTTCTCAACTGTAGTAGTAAGAATCTAGTTTATGTGTTTTATTAACAGGATTTTTTCAAAATATTTTACACAACAGAAAAAACAGGGAGATAAAGCAGAACGAAATGCTAGGAAGTACAGATCTAGATCACAAGGCCAGAACAATAGCAAGCAAAACTTATCCCAATACACAAAGTGTGCTGAAATAAAGAAGGAAAGAAATACAGGAGAGCTAGTAATGAAGAATCTAGTTTACATCGCACGCTGTTCCTGCCCACTAATTAATGTGGGGAAGACAACGCAGGAACTGCGACGGAGAGCGCCAAACACATTACTACTATGCGCTGAATCTGATCCCCCCCATGCTAGACATAGTCGGTAAGTACATGATGGCAGGCTCAATGATATTAAGTTCTGGGGTCTCTGCCAATTAAAGTTGGGCCTGAGGAGAGGAAATATTGACAGACGAGACGAGACGGATATTTGGCTGTCGGGACTTAATGAGGGCTTCTCCTTTGCTGCTTTTCTCTAGATAAACAGGAGTGTCCCGGGGAGTTAGTTCTCTTTGGGATATAGATAGGAACATACTTTGTGATATTTATGGAGAACGTATGATAAATAACACTGGCTATATATAAGGGGTATAAATACTTACCTTTGTGATTCTGTGTATCAGTGATATGTGAATATCCTATGATATACAATATATTATTTATTTCTGAGTTACATTGAGTTGGTTGTAGTCATTTCATTGCCGTGGACGTATTGTTCAGGATATTGATTTTTGATATGTTGTATCTTTAAGAGGATGTTCTAGATTTATACTTATCCTGCAATAAATTTTGTTATGTTGTTTCCCTATGATCATGCTCTGGATCCTTACCCTGTAATAGATGGGAACATTTTTTTTTATTTTTATCCTCTGCTATACACATAGCCAACCATGGTCACTCACAAAGATGAGAAGTAGTTAGAGATTGGATGTGGAGAGGTATATAGTGCATGTTTCCTGCATCCCAATAATCTGTGTACTTGTATTTGTAGGTGAGAGGACATGTGCAGTAAGAGTACTTTGCACTCCTGAGATTATCATCAAGCGGTCACGTGGCATGCAATGACGCACAAGCCCGGTTCCAGGGGATAGCGGTCATGTGACAGTAGAACGTCTCAGATCTAATGACGTCTCTGATGGCTCCGCTGTGTGGCGAGGCTAAGGGATGTTGCTGTATAGGTTTATGGGGTAAGTAGGAGGAACATATGTGATTAGCCCGCCATCCAGTATGATCCTAATGAGGTCGTAGGTGATTGGTACAGCCTGAATGGCGTTGGGGGCGGATCCATATTTTGGAGGTTGGGATACTCACATAAAGGCAGCTAGTATAGGGAGCCAGTGTTGCCTGTTCTTCTCCTGATGACGTTGCTGTTGCAACAAAACATGTAGAGAGGGGGCTGATACATAGATAGGAAGAGAGATCCATCTCCATAAGTTTGGTGATACTGAGCCTGTATGCTGAGTGTGTTGTGTTTTTTAATTGGTTCACCTAATATTTTAGGATAGTGATTAAAAATTATATTTTATTTATTGGGGGTGTTTGTATAAAGGGGTTTTTGTACCCCGGGCTTCGGCCTGAGGGTTTAGTGAAATATAATAGTTGTAACCCCTAACCCGCCTGTATGAGGGGCCTGTGTTATGGATCTTGGTAGTTCAGCCTGGCCCTGCACTCATTTTGTCCTGCTTCAGCCATTTGTGTTGGGGTCAGGTTGGCTCAGTGATGCCTTTTCCTCCTTAGCTTCTGATCAGAAATTGTAGTATTATAGAACATTAATAAAATCTACAATTTTGTACTTTTTATTAATCACACATGAAATAACAATCAGACCTGTTTCTGTATAACATTAGAGACGGTAAAGCTGTTACTTACAGACAAGATCTGGTCTCCCTTCCTCAATGCACCGCTCAGGTCGGCCGGGCCGCCCGCCAAAATAAAGGAGATGAATATTCCCTCCCCATCTTCACCTCCAACAATGTTGAATCCAAGACCCGTGGAGCCGCGATGTATCACAATCCTGCGGGGCTCCCTGCAATATAAGTCAGCTTATAGGACATCATACATCCTGCCGGTCCCATCTATTTTCTATAACGTATGATCTATCTGCCCCCTGTCCATCCACTGCTCCATCATACATCCTGCCAGTCCCATCTATCTTCTATAATGTATGATCTATCTGACCCCTGTGTATGATCTATCTGACCCCTGTCCATCCACTGCTCCATCATACATCCTGCCGGTGCCATCTATCATTTATAATGTATGATCTATCTGACCCCTGTCCATGCACTGCTCCACCATACATCCTGCCAGTCCCATCTATCATCTATAACGTATGATCTATCTGCCCCCTGTCCATCCACTGCTCCATCATACATCCTGCCAGTCCCATCTATCTTCTATAATGTATGATCTATCTGACCCGTCTATTTACTGTCCCATCATACATCCTGCCAGTCCCATCTATCTTCTATAATGTATGATCTATCTGACCCCTGTGTATGATCTATCTGACCCCTGTCCATCCACTGCTCCATCATACATCCTGACGGTCCCATCTATCTATCTGACCCCTGTCCATCCACTGCTCCATCATACATCCTGCCGGTGCCATCTATCATTTATAATGTATGATCTATCTGACCCCTGTCCATCCACTGCTCCATCATACATCCTGACGGTCCCATCTATCTATCTGACCCCTGTCCATCCACTGCTCCATCATACATCCTGCCGGTGCCATCTATCATTTATAATGTATGATCTATCTGACCCCTGTCCATCCACTGCTCCATCATACATCCTGCCGGTCCCATCTATCTATCTGCCCCCTGTCCATGCACTGCTCCACCATACATCCTGTCAGTCCCATCTATCTATCTGACCCCTGTCCATGCACTGCTCCACCATACATCCTGTCAGTCCCATCTATCTTCTATAATGTATGATCTATCTGACCCCTGTCCATCCACTGCTGTACCATACATCCTGACGGTCCCAGCTATCTATCTGACCCCGGTCCATGCACTGCTCCACCATACATCCTGTCAGTCCCATCTATCTTCTATAATGTATGATCTATCTGACCCCTGTGTATGATCTATCTGACCCCTGTCCATGCACTGCTCCACCATACATCCTGTCAGTCCCATCTATCTTCTATAATGTATGATCTATCTGACCCCTGTCCATCCACTGCTGTACCATACATCCTGACGGTCCCATCTATCTATCTGACCCCTGTCCATGCACTGCTCTACCATACATCCTGTCAGTCCCATCTATCTTCTATAATGTATGATCTATTTGACCCCTGTCCATCCACTGCTCTACCATCTTTGGGACCAGTCTCTTATGTCTCTCTATTCCTTCCACCTTGTCTCCTCTCTCTCACCGTGGCACCTCCTCTTCTCCCATTAGCTCTTTGGGGATGGGGGAGTATCTGCGGGGTGAGGTTGGCGTCATCACAGGAGCGTATTCAGGGCCCAGGTAACTTGGGTGACACAGGTCGCTGTCCAGTTGCTGAGAGTATGCTGCAAAGATATGAGGAGAGGCAGGTACATGGTAGGTGATGACAAGGAGGAAGATGAATGGATGGTACAGTATGGTCTCTGGGGGTCCTTACAGGTGGTGATGTCTGGGGGGGCGTAGGAGTCGTTCAGGTAGACATTGGTCGGTTTGGCCACTTTCAGGTAGACAATGTCCGATGTATTCTTCAACGCTGCTACGGCATCTTCATGCATCACATCCTCCAGGCTGACGTGGTTGACCTAGAGAAGCACAGAATGGTAACGTGCCACATCTACTATTATACGGACACGCTTGTGTTATCACAAATGTCTTCGTTTAATACTTCCTATAGACGTTATAGGAGAAAATTACATACATGACTGCCTTCCTCTACAGTCCCCTGACTGGTATAATACAACAAGAACCTGGGGAGGATGGTTCCTCTAAGAATAAGGAAGCCACCATACACACTAGATGGCTGGCTGATCCCACCATCATATACTGCGTACAGCAATGGACCATCAACCTTCTCCAGGCCTGTACTGTGATGGACACAGTCTGAGCTACTCTCCACCAATGGAAACAATCACCTTTTAGCTACAGATATTTCCCCATGTATAGCACCATGTCTAACATCTCCCAGATCCACAGCTCCAGGTAATGAGAAAACGCCTTTTCTTTGTTTCCATAACTTGGTGAAAGAACAAGTAACAAAGCAAATCTAGGACAGATCCGGACGTTCTTAAATTCTAATTTTAGTAGGGCCTGAAATGAGATTGCTGTTCCTACTCCCTACTGACAGAGAGAGGAATAGATACAAGGCCGGATGACCAGGTCTAAATGGAACAATGATAAGACATATCAAGTCCACATGAGTCGGCTTGGTCACTCTCCGCACCCCGTATCCAATCTGAACATAAACTTCAATGCATTAGGATGTCAGAAACGAGCAAATGAGTTGACTGCATTGAGGAACTTATGTGGTAGGGAGCGGGGTGATGAGGATGTAAATGCAACAAACATAAGAACTTCATAAGGATCTCACCGCAAGGATCTTGTCTCCAATCTGCAGACGCATGTCCTTGTGGGCTGCTCCACCCTCAATGATCTTGGTAACGTATATACTGTTATCACCAGGAATGTGCTGGTTACCAACACCACCGGCAATGCTGAATCCAAGACCTGCGAGGCCGAGAGAAGACTGAGAAGTCAGAATGACCGGAAGAGTATGGACTACATAGGAAGAAGGATGACAGAGGGTGTAAGGACAAGACAGAGGGATGACAGAGGGTGTAAGGACAAGATAGAAGGATGACAGAGGGTGTAAGGACAAGATAGAAGGATGACAGAGGGTGTAAGGACAAGATAGAAGGATGACAGAGGGTGTAAGGACAAGACGGAAGGATGACAGAGGGTGTAAGGACAAGACAGAAGGATGACAGAGGGTGTAAGGACAAGATAGAAGGATGACAGAGGGTGTAAGGACAAGATAGAAGGATGAAAGAGGGTGTAAGGACAAGATAGAAGGATGACAGAGGGTGTAAGGACAAGATAGAAGGATGACAGAGGGTGTAAGGACAAGATAGAAGGATGACAGAGGGTGTAAGGACAAGACAGAGGGATGACAGAGGGTGTAAGGACAAGATAGAAGGATGACAGAGGGTGTAAGGACAAGATAGAAGGATGACAGAGGGTGTAAGGACAAGATAGAAGGATGACAGAGGGTGTAAGGACAAGATAGAAGGATGACAGAGGGTGTAAGGACAAGATAGAAGGATGACAGAGGGTGTAAGGACAAGACAGAGGGATGACAGAGGGTGTAAGGACAAGATAGAAAGATGACAGAGGGTGTAAGGACAAGACAGAAGGATGACAGAGGGTGTAAGGACAAGACGGAAGGATGACAGAGGGTGTAAGGACAAGACGGAAGGATGACAGAGGGTGTAAGGACAAGACAGAAGGATGACAGAGGGTGTAAGGACAAGACAGAAGGATGACAGAGGGTGTAAGGACAAGACGGAAGGATGACAGAGGGTGTAAGGACAAGACGGAAGGATGACAGAGGGTGTAAGGACAAGACAGAGGGATGACAGAGGGTGTAAGGACAAGATAGAAAGATGACAGAGGGTGTAAGGACAAGACGGAAGGATGACAGAGGGTGTAAGGACAAGATAGAAGGATGACAGAGGGTGTAAGGACAAGATAGAAGGATGACAGAGGGTGTAAGGACAAGATAGAAAGATGACAGAGGGTGTAAGGACAAGACAGAGGGATGACAGAGGGTGTAAGGACAAGACGGAAGGATGACAGAGGGTGTAAGGACAAGATAGAAGGATGAAAGAGGGTGTAAGGACAAGACGGAAGGATGACAGAGGGTGTAAGGACAAGACAGAAGGATGACAGAGGGTGTAAGGACAAGACGGAAGGATGACAGAGGGTGTAAGGACAAGATAGAAGGATGACAGAGGGTGTAAGGACAAGATAGAAAGATGACAGAGGGTGTAAGAACAAGACAGAAGGATGACAGAGGGTGTAAGGACAAGATAGAAGGATGACAGAGGGTGTAAGGACAAGATAGAAGGATGACAGAGGGTGTAAGGACAAGATAGAAGGATGACAGAGGGTGTAAGGACAAGACAGAGGGATGACAGAGGGTGTAAGGACAAGATAGAAGGATGACAGAGGGTGTAAGGACAAGATAGAAGGATGACAGAGGGTGTAAGGACAAGATAGAAGGATGACAGAGGGTGTAAGGACAAGATAGAAGGATGACAGAGGGTGTAAGGACAAGAGAGAAGGATGACAGAGGGTGTAAGGACAAGACAGAAGGATGACAGAGGGTGTAAGGACAAGATAGAAGGATGACAGAGGGTGTAAGGACAAGATAGAAGGATGACAGAGGGTGTAAGGACAAGATAGAAGGATGACAGAGGGTGTAAGGACAAGACGGAAGGATGACAGAGGGTGTAAGGACAAGATAGAAGGATGACAGAGGGTGTAAGGACAAGATAGATTATTGTTTGTGTTTTTTTTACCTTTTGGACCTTTGATCAGCTTGATTTCAATTATTTTCTCAGATGCCGGCTTCCTCCGCATCACATAAAGACGGACAATGGACCCAGCGTCCTTAAGAGCCTCCACCGCGGTGCTGTGTGTCACCTCACGCACATCTACCTCATTCACAAACAGGATACTGTCGTTCACCCTGAGGGCACCAAGGGTCAAGTGTGAGGGGTATTAGGAAATGGGTGATAATGAACAAGTCATGAGGAGGTGGAGGAGGACACAAAGGAGTCACCACATAACTTCTAGTTCATAGTTGAATCATTCTGACCCAGATATACACATTGTGAGGGAAATAAGTACGTGATACACTGCTGATCACCTAATCACATTGTAGGATTGATACATAAATATTCACCATTTTATTGCATGAAATAAAGATGTGATACAATAGAAGAAGAGACGTTCCTATTTGGTGCAGAAACCTTTGTTTGCAGTTACAGAGGTTGGACGTTTCCTGGGGGTCTTCACCAGGTTGCAGACCCTGCAGCAGGGATTGTGCCCCCCTCCTCCATACACGTCTTCTTTATATCTTGCAGTTTTCGGGGCTGTCGCTGGAGGGCAACATTGTGTTTCAGCTCCTCCAAAGATTTCCTATTGGGGTCAGGTATGGAGACTGGCTAGGCCACTCCAGGACCATGAAATGCTTCTTACGGAGTCGCTCCTTAGTTGTCCTGGCTGTGGCTTTTAGGTAATTAAAGATGGTTGGCCGCTGGGTCTTCCAGCATGACAATGCTCTTACTGAAGGAAGGGGGTTGTTGGCCAAAACCTGGCGATACATGCACCATCCATCCTCCCTTCAATACACTGCAGTCATTCTGCCCCTTTTTATAGAAAAGGGTGATGTTTCCACCCTCATGCTTCACAGTTAGGACCATATTCTTAGGGTAGTACTCATCCTTCTCCAATCACAGCAAGTCGAGTTGATACCAAAAAGTCTGAATTATGACTTACTGATAATTTGTTTTTCATGAGTCCATTATGATGGCACCTGGAAAATGACCCCTTGGTCCCAATAGGAACAAGAAACACAAAGAGGTTAAAAGGCCCCTACCCAACAACCCCTCAGTGTTTACAAAGTACTAACACTTGTTCTTTCATGATCCCACTCATTAAAAAAGAATTATCGGTAAGTTATAATTCAGAATTGATATCGGTAAGTCATAATTCAGAATCATGACAGCAACTAGAGACAATATCAGTTATCCAAGGTCCTGGGACGATGCTACATCCAACTTGTAGTGTCTAAAAAAGATATGGGGTGTGGACCATGTTGACACTCTAAGGACTCTTGGGTGAGGCTGGTAAGGACTAAATTAAGATTACAAGGAAGGGACAAGTTGGTAATTTTGGGTTTCACTGTCCGGAAGAACCTTTTGGCCCATCTGTCGTCTGCAATAGGAAAGTACAAAAAAAAAACAGCACAATGCTGCCACCAGTACTTTTAATGTGCTCAAAGAGAGTCCTTTGTCCATACCACTTTGAAGAAAGTTCAGTACTTGCGGTATATTTGGATTTAGCCAAGTTAGTGTCTATGACCTTCTAGGAAAGCCCCTTCTGGCTTAGGAAAGACCTCTCAATAGCCAAGCTGCTAGATGGAGCTGTTCCACCTGGCGATGTTTGAAAGAACCCTGGGTAAGAAGGTTGTCCCTCTAAGGCAGGAGGACTGGTCCCTCTAGAGCCAGATGTTTCAGCAGGCAAAACTAACCTCTTTTCAGCCACAAAAGGGCAATAGAGACGACCTGAGCATGTTCTGATCAGATTTTCTGCAGTGACCTGGGAATCAGAGGAAGTCGAGGAAATGCAAATGCAAGACTGAAGTCCCACGATTGTTGTAGCACATGCAAGACTCTCAGTTTATCCCCTGGACAGAGAGAGAAGAAATAAGTCACCTTTTTTATTCTTCCAGGTGGAAAAAAGGTCAATTTCGGGTAATCCCCACAGTTTGACTAAGGGTCCTATTCCACGGGCCAAGAAGGGCCCGATCAACGATGTAAGCGAGCAGCGATCTGCTATATCGCCACTCGTTTACTATTCCACGGCCCAATGATCGTTGAGTGAGGGATCGTTACCGATGTCCTTGCAGCATCATACATTACCTGTCCAGGCTTCTTCTCCGCGCTGTCTTCATCCCCGGGTCCCGCGCGCTCTATCTTCAGAGTGGCCGGTCAGTTGACAGGCCACACTCAGCCAATTGGCTGAGCGCTCCATCAGCTGACCGGCCATTCTGAAGATTGAGCGCGCGGGACCCGGGGATGAAGACAGTGTGGAGAATAAGCCTGGACAGGTAATGTATGCTGCTGCTGCTTGTCAAATCGTCGGTCACCTGCCGTGCACCGCTATTCAACCGTAGCGATGCGCGGTGGGGGAATGATGATTTTAGGTCTCGCCCTAAATGAACGATCAGCCGATGACACGATCATCGGCTGATCATTCTCTCTATTTTACCGAACGATAATCGGCCAAATCGGGCCAAATGGGGCCGATCCGGCCGATTATCGTTGTTGTGCAATAGGGCCCTAAGTCCTGGAAGACCTCCTGGTTTAAACACCACTCTCGTGGATTGATCAACATGCAACTCGAAAGTTGGCTCATCGTGTTGTCTGTTGCCCTTAAAAGTACCGCTGTGAGGGAGGATACATTTTTTTCTGCCCAACAGAAAATTTTTGCCAATAGGCAATGAAGGAGATTGTGTTTGATGCCACCCTGGAGGTTCATGAAGGTAACCATTGTTGTGTTGTCAGAATATATCTTGATATGCTTTCTTTTTAGTACTCCTTTTGCAGCCTTTAAAGCTTCGAGTACTACTTGTAAGGGCCCTCTTACACAGGAAGATTATCGTGTGAAAAATTGTTAAATTGTTCTAATTTAAACGATAATCTTTCTGAGTAATTGCAGGCAACGATCGAAAAATCATTCGTATGTCGTTGATCGTTTATTTAAATCTGAACCTAAAATTATCGTTAATCGTTCGCTGTAATTCCAGGCCCCTTTTCATATCATAAGGATAGCAGATTTTTAAGTTTCCATCTTGAATCTACTATAGCTCCATTCAATAGTTTTAGGTTTGTGATGGTTCTGTATGTGCCACTTGTTTTTGTTAGAATCAGAGATTATACGAATTCTGAGCCTTGAGCAGGTTTACAGTGTTGTCCCTGGTGTCCTTAGACAGGTCTGTGGTCTTGGCCTTGGTATAGAGGTTGGAATGTGATGAGTGTGAGAACAGGGGATAAATATACAGGGAACCAGATGAAACAGGTGCAGGTAATCCAGGTAATGAGGGTGGAAGAGGAGGAGCTTCTTATAGAGACACTGACAGCTCTGTGAGAGGCACAATTCCATCTGGTCGGTCCGCGACCAAATCCTTATTTCATGGAATGCTGAATAATTGCTTATAAATCCCACAATGTGATTATCTGGAATGTTCTTTGGATTCTCTCTCTCACAGGTGACGTTTCCGACCCTATTACACCCCTCTCCCTACTGTGTAGGTGATCAGCAGCAGACCAGATACCTATTATTCCTAATATATATATTTATATTACAGTATTGTATTGCCCCCCAAAAGTTATACAGATCCCCAATATACACTTATTATGGGAAATGCTTATAAAGGGCTTTTATCCCTGCACTTACTACTGCATCAAGGCTTCACTTCCTGGATAACATTGTGATGTCACTTCCTGGATAACATGGTGATGTCACTACCTGGATAACATGGTGATGTCACAAGCCAACTCCCAGAGCTGTGCAGGCTGTGGCTGCTAGAGAGGATGATGGCAGGGGGATACTGAGGGACACTGGGCATCTCTCTGCCATCATCTTCTCCAGCAGCCACAGCCCGCACAGCTCTGGGAGTTGGCTTGTGACATCACTATGTTATCCAGGAAGTGACATCACCATGTTATCCAGGAAGTGACATCACCATGTTATCCAGGAAGTGACATCACCATGTTATCCAGGAAGTGACATTACTATGTTATTTAGGAAGTGACATCACTATGTTATCCAGGAAGTGACATCACCATTTTATCCAGGAAGTGACATCACCATGTTATCCAGGAAGTAAAGCCTTGATGCAGTAGTAAGTGCAGGGAAAAAAGCACTTTACCCAACTGTCTTAAAGGATTAGTGGTCTCTCAGTGTGACTGATAAAAAGATAATTCCATACAATATTCCAGTATCATACAGAATAGTATACAGCTATACAGATTAGGGAAAGACTAGCGTAAAGAGACGAGGACACGGCCGTACTGATGAGAGTGAAGGCACAAGCCATGAGCCTGGGCGTGTTGAAACAGAGCTTGCTGTTAAGAGAAAACACCACCAAGGCTTATGCAGGATACCTGGTCATGGCTCCCGGTTTGCAGGGACACTCAGTACGCCACTACATAACGCAGAGCAGCACGAGCAGGTATGACATGCGCATGGTCCGACTGGTGAGCCAATGGACCCAACGTGTAAGAGGAGGAGGAATCCGCAGCAACGACTACAAGAGGCAGTGGTGTGGCCAGAGGGAGAAGGAGGCCATACCAAGTGCTCCCGGAAGTATTCCTTGGAGCACCTGTTCACAGAAGGCGAGAGCTTCTGCACTGAGGCATTATTTTAATGAAAGTGCTAAAGACAAACCATTTCTTCTGCAAAATGTGCGAAAATCAGCACATGTTAGGGCAACAGGTGGTTTATTCCCACAATAGTCGATGAACGGGCAGTGTTCTCTTTCAAGTATTCTTCTATTTCTACCTCATCCGCCAACATCCCGGCAGAGCACAGTACTATTTGGGTTGGGACTCTCACAATATCCTCCTCTCTGCTCCTCTGATTCTTTGTATCTTTCTGCACGGAACTCAGTCAGCACGACTGTACTCTCCGCTGGGCTCCAATCACACAACTGGATCCTGTATTGTCAAGTGTTCGACCGTGTATATTATCAAGTGTTTTCTCAAGAGAAACATATCCTTTCAACACAAAGTTGTATTTTCTGCTGCACACAAGTATTCTCCAAGTAAACCAGAGATTATTTATGATAAAGAGACTCTGTGCTTCCTCACACCACACCGACACAGTTTACACTACATCTTGGGACATTTCCCCTTTCTGTGTGTAGCGGTACTGATAGCCCGGGAGGGTCACTATACCACTCCGAACCACCGTGACTATACTAACCCAAGGGACCCCATAGCATCCTGGCAGGTCACTGTCCACAGGGGAACAAGGTACACCCGGCCTTCTAAACTAAAAGCAGGTGTGCCACCATAGGTGTGTGTCCAACCGGCACTGGCATCACTACATAACATCTAAAGGCCCGGATGTATCTCGGCCAACCCCCACTCTACCATCTAGCAAGTAACCGGCTGCACCTTCGACATAGCACCCAGGGGGCACACCTTAGAACTGGCGTCACGAACAGGATACAAGCCTTGTTACTGCCTATTATTGCTACGCTAAAGAACTGTGTATGGTTCACTGTGTAAAGATTGCCAAGAACTGTGTGCTCTTTATTACAAATGTAAGTCACTGAGTATTAGGCACTAAACCACCTATTGCCCTGAAGATAAGTGCCCCAACGCAAGTCCCCCTAGCCTAGTGGGGGAGCCTTCCCTGTCATCTCAGGACTGTATCCTGCATTTATTACATACGCCACAACTTTTGAACAGCCCAACAGTCAAAACGCAGGAAGTGATGGCTCCGCCCTCAGTAGCAACAAGATGGCAAGCAGAGAGCCACAAGATATGGATACCATGTCCCCTGAGGTCCTGGAGGTTCCTGAGAGCCAGCCTGGGAGCCTTGATCCCATCCTGCCTACTTTAGGAGGCGGTGACTTGCCAATCGGTGGCACCCTTACACCATCCCCAGTGTCCTCAGATCAGTTGCCACCCTCCGGTGTCGTGGCCGCCACAGCCTCTTCGACTGAGGACCTATCCTCCGCCCAGGAGGGTTTGCCAGAAGAGTCTGATACTTACCCGATTCCTCCCAGAGAGCTGGAGAAGGCCCAGTGGATCGCCGCCTTCCAGCGGTGGCGCTTACAGAGCAGGCTGTCTGGGCATACTTCCATCAGGCTGAAGCAGAGGCTTTGGTTGCCAAAAAGAAGGAATAGCCTCGCGCGGTCGAAGATGACGTTCGGCTGAGCTGCTCTGTTGAGCCGCGTTGGCTCCTACTGTTTTGTGTGTCCCCAGTTTGCAATGCCCCAGTTCAAGATCCCTACACTCAGCCTAGCTGTGATTTCCCTTTCCTTTACCCCCCTTTCTTGTGAAGAATGGGCCTCACTGTTTACAGAACTGATACATCACAACACCAACCAGGGTGTATATGGACAGATGCATCCAGTACCAGATTATATTGTGGACGATTGTATTATTGCCTAAACCAAAGAAAGTTTTACTTGTGCTCTTAAAGTTTTACTATATATATAACTGTATTTTATAACCCATGCTGTGGCTTAACAAACGTCCAGTCTTTTCCTCAAGGTGTTATGCCATGGATGGCTTTTCTCAAATGGGGGAGTATGTGGTGTCCTACCACGGGTATTACTATTGGTTACACCCTTCTTAAAAGCCTGTACTTATTGTTAATCAGTGGTGATGTAAGTAGTGATAAAGTTTCACCAATAGATGTCGCTGTTATAGGTATGAGTATTCAGATGCTGCATGGCTGAAGTATGTAAAGGGTTACTGTTTATTTGTGTGTCACATGGTTCTGTGAACCTTTAGGAGTCTTTTCTTCTTCTATCCTATCATCTCTTACTTTACTTCTTCTATTGCACTCTTCACCCACTCACAGCGCACTTTAGATATGCTTGAGATAGGAAGTAACATGGGTAGAGGAAGTGTGTGTGTCTTTTGTGTTGGACATTTTGGAGGAAGGATGCAAGCTAGAAAGCTCCCTACAGTGGCCAGGTACCCAACCTCGGTGCAGTCTTAGTCAGATACCCGTATGGGTAGGAAGCTAGACAAGACGCAGCTAACAGTTTCTTCTCAGTCTACTCTACACAACAAAATGCAGACCTTCACAAGAGAGGACAAGTCAGAGATCATCTGAACCCATGTCGTGGACAAGGAGAGTCACAGTGCAGGACAGTATCCAAAGACAACAGTAAGCTAGGAACTGATCTGGACAGAGCAAAGTTGCTAAGAGCCTAGAAACTATCTTATAGCGCGGTTGTCAGCAGGGAACCCTCAGCATTCTGCTCATCCCAGATAACAAGGACCGGGACTTGTGTCACCCTCTAGGACTGGTCCCCTAACACTATAGCACGGGCACAAGTGTTCTTTTTCAAGTATTCTTCTATTTCCACCTCATCCGCCAACATCCTGGCAGAGCACAGTAGTACTTGGGTTGGGTCTCTCACAACATCCTCCTCTCTGCTCCTCTGATTCTTTGTATCTTTCTGCAAGCAACTCAGTCAGCACGACTGTACTCTCCGCTGTACTCCTATCACAGAACTGGATCCTGTATTGTGAAGTGTTTGACTGTGTCTTATCAAGTGTGTTTTTAAATGTTTTCTCAAGAGAAACGTATCCGTTCAACGCAAAGTTGTATTTTCTGCTGCCCACAAGTATTCTCCAAGTAAACCAGAGATTATTTATGATAAAGAGACTCTGTGCTTCTTCACTCCACACCGACACAGTGTACACTACATCTTTGGGACATTTCCCCTTTCTGTGTGTAGCGGTACTAATAGCCCGGGAGGGTCACTGTACCACTCCGAACCACCGAGACTATACCACTCCAAACCACTAATCCAAGGGACCCCATAGCATCTCGGCAGGTCACTGTCCACAGGGAAACAAGATACAACCGGCCTTCTAAACTAAAAGCAGGTGTGCCACCATACGTTTGTGCCCAACCGACACTGGCGTCACTACATAACATCTTAAGGCCCAGCTGTATCTCGGCCAACCAACACCACTGGGGGCACACCACCACCATCAGGCTGACAGCACCAGCATGTGCCACCACCATCAGGCTGACACCACCAGGCTCTCCCCTAGTATAAGGAGGGTCACCACCAGCCTCTCCCCCAGTATAAGGAGGGTCACCACCAGGCTCTCCCCCAGTATAAGGAGGGTCACCACCAGCCTCTAACCCAGTATAAGGAGGGTCACCACCAGGCTCTCTCCCCCAGTATAAGGAGGGTCACCACCAGCCTCTCCCCCAGTATAAGGAGGGTCACCACCAGGCTCTCCCCCAGTATAAGGAGGGTCACCACCAGCCTCTAACCCAGTATAAGGAGGGTCACCACCAGCCTCTCCCCCAGTATAAGGAGGGTCACCACCAGCCTCTCCCCCAGTATAAGAAGGGGCACCACCAGGCTCTTTACCCCAGTATAAGGAGGGTCACCACCAGGCTCTCTCCCAGTATAAGGAGGGTCACTACCAGGCTCTTTCCTCCAGTATAAGCAGGGGCACCACCAGGCTCTCCCCCAGAATAAAGAGGGTCACCACCAAGCTCTCTCCCAGTATAAGGAGGGACACCACCAGGCTCTCTCTCCCAGTATAAGGAGGGTCACTACCAGGCTCTTTCCTCCAGTATAAGCAGGGGCACCACCAGGCTCTCCCCCAGTATAAAGAGGGTCACCACCAAGCTCTCTCCCAGTATAAGGAGGGACACCACCAGGCTCTCTCTCCCAGTATAAGGAGGGTCACCACCAGGCTCTTTCCCCCAGTATAAGGAGGGTCACCACCAGGCTCTTTCCCCCAGTATAAGGAGGGTCACCACCAGGCTCTCCCCCCAGTATAAGGAGGGTCACCACCAGGCTCTCCCCCAGTATAAGGAGGGTCACCACCAGGCTCTCTCCCCCAGTATAAGGAGGGTCACCACCAGCCTCTCTCTCCCAGTATAAGGAGGGTCACCACCAGGCTCTCTCCCAGTATAAGGAGGGTCACCACCAGGCTCTCTCCCCCAGTATAAGGAGGGTCACCACCAGGCTCTCTCTCCCAGTATAAGGAGGGTCACCACCAGGCTCTCTCCCCCAGTATAAGGAGGGTCACCACCAGGCTCTCTCCCCCAGTATAAGGAGGGTCACCACCAGGTTCTCTCCCAGTATAAGGAGGGTTACCACCAGGCTCTCCCCCAGTATAAGGAGGGTCACCACCAGGCTCTCCCCCAGTATAAGTAGGGTCACCACCAGGCTCTCCCCCAGTATAAGGAGGGTCACCACCAGGCTCTCTCCCCCAGTATAAGGAGGGTCACCACCAGGCTCTCTCCCAGTATAAGGAGGGTCACCACCAGGTTTTCTCCCCCAGTATAAGGAAGGTCACCACCAGGCTCTCTCCCCCAGTATAAGGAGGGTCACCACCAGGCTCTCCCCCAGTATAAGTAGGGTCACCACCAGGCTCTCCCCCAGTATAAGGAGGGTCACCACCAGGCTCTCTCCGCCAGTATAAGGAGGGTCACCACCAGGCTCTCTCCCAGTATAAGGAGGGTCACCACCAGGCTCTCTCCCCCAGTATAAGGAGGGTCACCACCAGGCTCTCTCCCCCAGTATAAGGAGGGTCACCACCAGGCTCTCTCTCCCAGTATAAGGAGGGTCACCACCAGGCTCTCTCCCCCAGTATAAGGAGGGTCACCACCAGGCTCTCTCCCCCAGTATAAGGAGGGTCACCACCAGGCTCTCCCCCAGTATAAGGAGGGTCACCACCAGGCTCTCTCCCCCAGTATAAGGAGGGTCACCACCTGGCTCTCTCCCCCAGTATAAGGAGGGTCACCACCAGGCTCTCCCCCAGTATAAGGAGGGTCACCACCAGGCTCTCCCCCAGTATAAGTAGGGTCACCACCAGGCTCTCTCCCAGTATAAGGAGGGTCACCACCAGGCTCTCTCCCCCAGTATAAGGAGGGTCACCACCAGGCTCTCTCCCCCAGGATAAGGAGGGTCACCACCAGGCTCTCTCTCCCAGTATAAGGAGGGTCACCACCATGCTCTCTCCCATAATTGTTACTGTGTGTGGATGGGGTCCTCCTTTATGTCTTATGAAGGGTGTACAGGATCCCTCTTTCCCCATAGATATCTGGTGGTCCTTACACTTGATGCATTGGCTTGAGGAGTCTAAAGGCCCTATTCCACGGGTCGTTTAGAGGAGCAATATCGTTCGTATTCGGCCGATATCGGCCGCTACGAACGATATTCGTCCCGTGGAATAGAGTGCAACGATCAGCCGACATCGTTCATGTCGGCTGATCGTTGCAGTCGCTTGTTTTTCAACATGTTGAAAAACAAGCGACTGATATAGCAGCGATCTGCTGCCGTCGCTCCGTTGAATAGGAGCATCGGCAGCAGACGCTGCTATATCCTATGGGCTGCCCGGACGATCAGCGATCCCCCGGGCAGCCCCCCCGCAGCTCCCCGCCGCCCCCTCCCGCACTCACCCGCCGCAGCCGCGTTGAATAGCGGCGGCAGCGAGCGGGGAACGAGGAGCAAACGAGCGCTATTAGCGCTCGTTTGCTCCTCCAAACGACTCGTGGAATAGGGGCATTAGACTCCATCCTCAAAAGTGTAAACAGGATGGCTCTGACCATGTGAGACATAAGCAATGCCAGGCACCGGTGGGTGTAGTCTGCGTTCCCCCTCGTCTACAGCATCTACAGTTGTCAGAGATGACAGGAAATAAGGTAAGAGATGGACCAGCTTTTGAGGAGTATAGGAGGTTTTTTTTTCTTCTTTTCCTTTTTGGTTTCACTACAAGTAAATGCACAGGATAGAGGGCTTCCTAACGTTTTCTCACAGACTAAATTGGACTTTACACAACCTGCTGAAAGCACCTACCTAAGCCGACCATCCTGAGCAGCTGCTCCACCAGGAATGATCTTGGTGATGAAAATACTGGGGTCATCTCCTACATGAGGGTTATCAGTTCCTCCTGCAATGCTGAATCCCAACCCTGAGTTACCCTGCAAAACAAAGATGTCCTCTACATGAGAGAGAGGTGGGAAACCAGAGAAGTAACAGTATGGAGTAAACAAGGACAGGCAGCACGAGGAGAAAATTAGGTCAATCAATCTTGGTCATACCCTCTCCAGTGTGATTTCTTCATACTCCATCTCTGCCTCTGTCCCGTTGACCTATAGAAGGAACATATATAGTGAGTGTGAAGCTCCTCAGGGGAGGGTCTGGTGCTCGGCACCACCTGGTGGCGGTACAATGTACTTACATAAGCTGGTGCTTCTAGTGTGTCAGTATTTACAATCACAGGAGGAGAACTGGCCTGTAAGACAGAAGACATAAGGAGCTTAGTACAGGATCAGTCCCATCTACACGATAACAAGCTCTGTGATCATTTAGGGCAAGGAAGACAAGACACATGATGAAATGACATTAATGTAGAGAGAAAAAGCAGAAACTAACAGAGGAACAAACATGAGAAAGACAGAAAAAAACAAAGGTCTACCTCAACTCACATAATCTCCATCCATACCCTGTCCTCCCCATACATCCCTACCCTAATCTCCTGATACCTCCTTACATACTGTCCTCTCCATACATCTCTACCCTAATCTCCTGATACCTCCTCACGTACTGTCCTCTCCTCCCCATACATCCCTACCCTAATCTCCTGATACCTCCTCACATACTGTCCTCTCCATACATCTCTACCCTAATCTCCTGATACCTCCTCACATACTGTCCTGTCCTCCCCATACATCCCTACCCTAATCTCCTGATACCTCCTCACATACTGTCCTGTCCTCTCCATACATCTCTACCCTAATCTCCTGATACCTCCTCACATACTGTCCTGTCCTCTCCATACATCTCTACCCTAATCTCCTGATACCTCCTCACATACTGTCCTCTCCATACATCTCTACCCTAATCTCCTGATACCTCCTCACATACTGTCCTCTCCATACATCTCTACCCTAATCTCCTGATACCTCCTCACATACTGTCCTGTCCTCTCCATACATCTCTACCCTAATCTCCTGATACCCCCTCACATACTGTCCTCTCCTCTCCATACATCTCTACCCTAATCTCCTGATACCCCCTCACATACTGTCCTGTCCTCTCCATACATCTCTACCCTAATCTCCTGATATCTCCTCACATACTGTCCTCTCCTCTCCATACATCTCTACCCTAATCTCCTGATACCTCCTCACATACTGTCCTCTCCATACATCTCTACCCTAATCTCCTGATACCTCCTCACATACTGTCCTGTCCTCTCCATACATCTCTACCCTAATCTCCTGATACCTCCTCACATACTGTCCTCTCCATACATCTCTACCCTAATCTCCTGATACCTCCTCACATACTGTCCTCTCCATACATCTCTACCCTAATCTCCTGATACCTCCTCACATACTGTCCTCTCCTCCCCATACATCTCTACCCTAATCTCCTGATACCTCCTCACATACTGTCCTCTCCATACATCTCTACCCTAATCTCCTGATACCTCCTCACATACTGTCCTCTCCATACATCTCTACCCTAATCTCCTGATACCTCCTCACATACTGTCCTCTCCATACATCTCTACCCTAATCTCCTGATACCTCCTCACATACTGTCCTCTCCATACATCTCTACCCTAATCTCCTGATACCTCCTCACATACTGTCCTCTCCTCCCCATACATCTCTACCCTAATCTCCTGATACCCCCTCACATACTGTCCTCTCCTCTCCATACATCTCTACCCTAATCTCCTGATACCCCCTCACATACTGTCCTGTCCTCTCCATACATCTCTACCCTAATCTCCTGATATCTCCTCACATACTGTCCTGTCCTCTCCATACATCTCTACCCTAATCTCCTGATACCTCCTCACATACTGTCCTCTCCATACATCTCTACCCTAATCTCCTGATACCTCCTCACATACTGTCCTCTCCATACATCTCTACCATAATCTCCTGATACCTCCTCACATACTGTCCTCTCCTCTCCATACATCTCTACCCTAATCTCCTGATACCTCCTCACATACTGTCCTCTCCATACATCTCTACCCTAATCTCCTGATACCTCCTCACATACTGTCCTCTCCATACATCTCTACCCTAATCTCCTGATACCTCCTCACATACTGTCCTCTCCTCTCCATACATCTCTACCCTAATCTCCTGATACCTCCTCACATACTGTCCTCTCCATACATCTCTACCCTAATCTCCTGATACCTCCTCACATACTGTCCTCTCCTCCCCATACATCCCTACCCTAATCTCCTGATACCTCCTCACATACTGTCCTCTCCTCCCCATACATCCCTACCCTAATCTCCTGATACCTCCTCACATACTGTCCTCTCCTCTCCATACATCCCTACCCTAATCTCCTGATACCTCCTCACATACTGTCCTCTCCATACATCTCTACCCTAATCTCCTTAAACCTCCTCACATACTGTCCTGTCCTCTGCATACATCTCTACCCTAATCTCCTGATACCTCCTCACATACTGTCCTCTCCTCTCCATACATCTCTACCCTAATCTCCTGATACCTCCTCACATACTGTCCTGTCCTCTGCATACATCTCTACCCTAATCTCCTGATACCTCCTCACATACTGTCCTCTCCATACATCTCTACCCTAATCTCCTGATACCTCCTCACATACTGTCCTCTCCATACATCTCTACCCTAATCTCCTGATACCTCCCCACATACTGTCCTCTCCTCTCCATACATCTCTACCCTAATCTCCTGATACCTCCTCACATACTGTCCTGTCCTCTCCATACATCTCTACCCTAATCTAATGATACCTCCTCACATACTGTCCTCTCCTCTCCATACATCTCTACCCTAATCTCCTGATACCTCCTCACATACTGTCCTCTCCTCTCCATACATCTCTACCCTAATCTCCTGATACCTCCTCACATACTGTCCTCTCCATACATCTCTACCCTAATCTCCTGATACCTCCTCACATACTGTCCTGTCCTCTCCATACATCTCTACCCTAATCTCCTGATACCTCCTCACATACTGTCCTGTCCTCTCCATACATCTCTACCCTAATCTCCTGATACCCCCTCACATACTGTCCTGTCCTGTCCATACATCTCTACCCTAATCTCCTGATACCTCCTCACATACTGTCCTCTCCATACATCTCTACCCTAATCTCCTGATATCTCCTCACATACTGTCCTCTCCTCTCCATACATCTCTACCCTAATCTCCTGATACCTCCTCACATACTGTCCTCTCCATACATCTCTACCCTAATCTCCTGATACCTCCTCACATACTGTCCTCTCCACACAATCTCTACCCTAATCTCCTGATACCTCCTCACATACTGTCCTCTCCATACATCTCTACCCTAATCTCCTGATACCTCCTCACATACTTTCCTCTCCATACATCTCTACCCTAATCTCCTGATACCTCCTCACATACTGTCCTGTCCTCTCCATACATCTCTACCCTAATCTCCTGATACCTCCTCACATACTGTCCTCTCCTCTCCATACATCTCTACCCTAATCTCCTGATACCTCCTCACATACTGTCCTCTCCATACATCCCTACCCTAATCTCCTGATACCTCCTCACATACTGTCCTCTCCTCTCCATACATCTCTACCCTAATAGCTGATACCTCCTCACATACTGTCCTCTTCCTCTCCATACATCTTACCCTAATCTCCTGATACCTCCTCACATACTGTCCTGTCCTCTCCATACATCTCTCCCCTAATCTCCTGATACCTCCTCACATACTGTCCTCTCCATACATCTCTACCCTAATCTCCTGATACCTCCTCACATACTGTCCTCTCCTCTCCATAACATCTCTACCCTAATCTCCTGATACCTCCTCACATACTGTCCTCTCCTCTCCATACATCTCTACCCTAATATCCTGATACATCCTCACATACTGTCCTGTCCTCTCCATTACATCTCTACCCTAATCTCCTGATACCTCCTCACATACTGTCCTCTCCATACATCTCTACCCTAATCTCCTGATACCTCCTCACATACTGTCCTCTCCATACATCTCTACCCTAATCTCCTGATACCCCCTCACATACTGTCCTCTCCTCTCCATACATCTCTACCCTAATCTTCTGATACCTCATCACATACTGTCCTGTCCTCTCCATACATCTCTACCCTAATCTCCTGATACCTCCTCACATACTGTCCTCTCCATACATCTCTACCCTAATCTCCTGATACCTCCTCACATACTGTCCTGTCCTCTCCATACATCTCTACCCTAATCTCCTGATACCTCCTCACATACTGTCCTCTCCTCTCCATACATCTCTACCCTAATCTCCTGATACCTCCTCACATACTGTCCTCTTCTCTCCATACATCTCTACCCTAATCTCCTGATATCTCCTCACATACTGTCCTCTCCTCTCCATACATCTCTACCCTAATCTCCTGATACCCCCTCACATACTGTCCTGTCCATACATCTCTACCCTAATCTCCTGATACCTCCTCACATACTGTCCTCTCCATACATCTCTACCCTAATCTCCTGATATCTCCTCACATACTGTCCTCTCCTCTCCATACATCTCTACCCTAATCTCCTGATACCTCCTCACATACTGTCCTGTCCATACATCTCTACCCTAATCTCCTGATACCTCCTCACATACTGTCCTCTCCTCTCCATACATCTCTACCCTAATCTCCTGATACCTCCTCACATACTGTCCTCCTCCATTACATCTCTACCCTAATCTCCTGATACCTCCTCACATACTGTCCTGTCCTCTCCATACATCTCTACCCTAATCTCCTGATACCTCCTCACATACTGTCCTGTCCTCTCCATAAATCTCTACCCTAATCTCCTGATACCTCACTCACATACTGTCCTCTCCATACATCCCTACCCTAATCTCCTGATACCTCCTCACATACTGTCCTCTCCATACATCTCTACCCTAATCTCCTGATAACCTCCTCACATACTGTCCCTCTCCATACATCCCTACCCTAATCTCCTGATACCTCATCACATACTGTCCTCCCCCCCATACATCTCTACCCTAATCTCCTGATACCTCATCACATACTGTCCTCTCCTCTCCATACATCTCTACCCTAATCTCCTGATACCTCCTCACATACTGTCCTCTCCTCTCCATACATCTCTAACCCTAATCTCCTGATACCTCCGCACATACTGTCCTGTCCTCTCCATACATCTCTACCCTAATCTCCTGATACCTCCTCACATACTGTCCTCTTCTCTCCATACATCTCTACCCTAATCTCCTGATACCTCCTCACATACTGTCCTCTCCATACATCTCTACCCCTAATCTCCTGATATCCCCCTTACATACTGTCCTCCTCCATACCTCCCAACCCTAATCTCCTGATATCTCCTCACATACTGTCCTCTCCATACATCCCTACCCTAATTCTCCTGATACCTCATCACATACTGTCCTGTCCTCTCCCTACATCTCTACCCTAATCTCCTGATACCTCCTCACATACTGTCCTGTCCTCTCCATACATCTCTACCCTAATCTCCTGATACCTCCTCACATACTGTCCTCTCCATACATCTCTACCCTAATCTCCAGATACTCCTCACATACTGTCCTCTCCATACATCTCTACCCTAATCTCCTGATACCTCCTCACATACTGTCCTGTCCTCTCCATACATCCCTACCCTAATCTCCTGATATCTCCTCACATACTGTCCTGTCCTCTGCATACATCTCTACCCTAATCTCCTGATACCTCCTCACATACTGTCCTCTCCATACATCTCTACCCTAATCTCCTGATACCTCCTCACATACTGTCCTCTCCATACATCTCTACCCTAATCTCCTGATACCTCCTCACAGTTACTGTCCCTGTCCATACATCTCTACCCTAATCTCCTGATACCTCCTCACATACTGTCCTCTCTCCATACATCTCTACCCTAATCTCCTGATACCTCCCCACATACTGTCCTCTCCTCTCCATACATCTCTACCCTAATCTCCTGATACCTCCTCACATACTGTCCTATCCTCTCCATACATCTCTACCCTAATCTCCTGATACTCCTCACATACTGTCCCTCCCCTCTCTACCCTAATCTCCTGATACCTCTCTTCACATACTGTCCTCTCCATACATCTCTACCCTAATCTCCTGATACCTCCTCACATACTGTCCTCTCCATACATCCTACCCTAATCTCCTGATACCTCCTCACTATTTTGTCCTCTCCATACATCTCTTCCCTACTCTCCTGATACCTCCTCTCATCTGTCCTCTCCTCTCCATACATCTCTACCCTAATCTCCTGATACCTCCTCACATACTGTCCTCTCCTCTCCATACATCTCTACCCTAATCTCCTGATACCTCCTCTCCATACTGTCCTCCCTCTCTACATCTCTTTCCTTCTTCTCCTGATAACTCCTCTACATACCTTCCTGTCCTCTCCATACATCTCTACCCTAATCTCCTGATACCTCCTCACATACTGTCCTCTCCATACATCTCTACCCTAATCTCCTGATACCTCCTCACATACTGTCCTCTCCATACATCTCTACCCTAATCTCCTGATACCTCCTCACATACTGTCCTCTCATACATCTCTACCCTAATCTCCTGATACCTCCTCACATACTGTCCTCTCCATACATCTCTACCCTAATCTCCTGATACCTCCTCACATACTGTCCCTCTCCATACATCTCTACCCTAATCTCCTGATACCTCCTCACAATACTGGCCTCTCCTCTCTCCATACATCTCTACCCTAATCTCCTGATACCTCCTCACATACTGTCCTCTCCTCTCATACATCTCTACCCTAATCTCCTGATACCTCCTCACATACTGTCCTCTCCTCTCCATACATCTCTACCCTAATCTCCTGATACCTCCTCACATACTGTCCTGTCCTCTCCATACATCTCTACCCTAATCTCCTGATACCTCCTCACATACTGTCCTCTCCATACATCTCTACCCTAATCTCCTGATACCTCCTCACATACTGTCCTCTCCATACATCTCTACCCTAATCTCCTGATACCTCCTCACATACTGTCCTCTCCATACATCTCTACCCTAATCTCCTGATACCTCCTCACATACTGTCCTCTCCATACATCTCTACCCTAATCTCCTGATACCTCCTCACATACTGTCCTCTCCTTCCATACATCTCTACCCTAATCTCCTGATACCTCCTCACATACTGTCCTCCCTCTCCATACATCTCTACCCTAATCTCCTGATACCTCCTCACATACTGTCCTCTCCATACATCTCTACCCTAATCTCCTGATACCTCCTCACATACTGTCCTCTCTCCATACATCTCTACCCTAATCTCCTGATACCTCCTCACATACTGTCCTCTCCATACATCTCTACCCTAATCTCCTGATACTCCTCACATACTGTCCTCTCCATACATCTCTACCCTAATCTCTCTGATACCTCCTCAATACTGTCCTCTCCTCTCCATACATCTCTACCCTAATCTCCTGATACCTCCTCACATACTGTCCTCTCCATACATCTCTACCCTAATCTCCTGATACCTCCTCACATACTGTCCTCTCCATACATCTCTACCCTAATCTCCTGATACCTCCTCACATACGTTGTGTCTCTCCTCTCCATACATCTCTACCTAATCTCCTGATACCTCCTCACATACTGTCCTCTCCTCTCCATACATCTCTACCCTAATCTCCTGATACCTCCTCACATACTGTCCTCCTCCATACATCTCACTACCTAATCTCCTGAACCTCCTCACATACTGTCATCTCCTCTCCATACATCTCTACCCTAATCTCCTGATACCTCCTCACATACTGTCCTGTCTCTCCATACATCTCTACCCTAATCTCCTGATACCTCCTCACATACTGTCCTCTCCATACATCTCTACCCTAATCTCCTGATACCTCCTCACATACTGCCTCTCCATACATCTCTACCCTAAATCTCCTGATACCTCCTCCACATACTGTCCTCTCCATACATCTCTACCCTAATCTCTGATACCTCCTCACATACTGTCCTCTCCATACATCTCTACCTAATCCTGATACCTCCCCAACATACTGTCTCTCCTCTCCATCCATCTCTAACCTAATCTCCTGATACTCCTCAACATACTGTCCTGCTCTATCCATAATCTCTACCCTAATCTCCTGATACCTCCTCACATACTGTCCTCTCCATACATCTCTACCCTAATCTCCTGATACCTCCTCACATACTGTCCTCTCCTCTCCATACATCTCTACCCTAATCTCTGATATACTCCTCACATAGTCCTCTCCTCTCCATACATCTCTACCCTAATCTCCTGATACCTCCTCACATACTGTCCTCCCTCTCCATACATCTCTACCCTAATCTCCTGATACCTCCTCACATACTGTCTCTCCATACATCTCTACCTAATCTCCTGATACCTCCTCAATACTGTCCTGTCCTATCCTACATCTCTACCCTAATCTCTGATACCTCCTCACATACTGTTCCTCTCCATACATCTCTACCTAATCTCCTGATACCTCCTCACATACTGTCCTCTCCATACATCTCTACCCTAATCTCCTGATACCTCCTCACATACTGTCCTCTCCATACATCTCTACCCTAATCTCCTGATACCTCCTCACATACTGTCCTCTCCTCTCCATACATCTCTACCCTAATCTCCTGATACCTCCTCACATACTGTCTCTCCATACATCTCTACCCTAATCTCCTGATACCTCCTCACATACTGTCCTCTCCATACATCTCTACCCTAATCTCCTGATACCTCCTCACATACTGTCCTCTCCTCTCCATACATCTCTACCCTAATCTCCTGATACCTCCTCACATACTGTGGCCTCCATACATCTCTACCCTAATCTCCTGATACCTCCTCACATTACTGTCCTCTCCATACATCTCTACCTAATCTCCTGATACCTCCCCACATACTGTCCTCTCCATACATCTCTACCCTAATCTCCTTGATACCTCCTCACATACTGTTCTTCCCATACATCTCTACCCTAATCTCCTGATACCTCCTCACATACTTCCTCTCCTCTCCATACATCTCTACCCTAATCTCCTGATACCTCCTCACATACTTGTCCTCTCCATACATCTCTACCTAATCTCCTGATACCTCCTCACATACTGTCCTGTCCTTCTCCATACATCTCTACCCTAATCTCCTGATACCTCCTCACATACTGTCCTCTCCATACATCTCTACCTAATCTCCTGATACCTCCTCACATACGGTCCTCTCCATACATCTCTACCCTAATCTCCTGATACCTCCTCACATACTGTCTGTCCTCTCCATACATCTCTACTAATCTCCTGATACCTCCTCACATAAGTCTGTCCTCTCCATACATCTCTACCCTAATCTCCTGATACCTCCTCACATACTGTACTCTCATACATCTCTACCCTAATCTCCTGATACCTCCTCACATACTGTCATGTCCTCTCCATACATCTCTACCCTAATCTCCTGTAACCTCCTCACATACTGTCCTCTCCTCTCCATACATCTCTACCCTAATATCCTGATACCTCCTCACATACTGCTTCTATCCTCTCCATACATCTCTACCCTAATCTCCTGATACCTCCTCACATACTGTCTCTCCATACATCTCTACCCTAATCTCACAATGATACTCCTACACATGACTGTCCTGTCCTCCTCAAATACATCTCTATACATAATCTTCCTGATACCTCCTCACATACGTACTGTCCTCTCCATAAATCTACCCTAATCTCCTGATACCTCAACATAATGTCCTCTCCATACATCTCTACCCACTCCTGATACCTCCTCACATACTGTCCTTCCTCTCCATACATCTCTACCCTAATCTCCTGATACCTCCTCACATATGTCCTCTCCTCTCCATACATCTCTACCCATATATCTCCTGATACCTCTCCACATACTGGTCCTCTCCATAATCCATATTACCCTAATCTCCTGATAATCCTCACATACTGTCCTCTCCTCTCCATACATCTCTACCCTAATCTCCTGATACCTCCTCAATACTGTCCTCTCTCTCACACATCTTACCCTAATCTCCTGATACCTCCTCACATACTGTCCTGCCATACATCTCTACCCTAATCTCCTGATACCTCCTCACATACTGTCCTCTCCATACATCTCTACCCTAATCCCTGATACCTCCTCACATAATGTCCTCTCTCTCACATCATCTCTACCCTAATCTCCTGATACCTCTTATGTCCTGTCCTCTCCATACATCTCTACCCTAATCTCCTGATACCTCCTCACATACTGTTCTCTCCATACATCTCTACCCTAATCTCCTGATACCTCCTCACATACTGTCCTGTCCTCTCCATACATCTCTACCCTAATCTCCTGATACTCCTCACATACTTTCCTCTCCATACATCTCTACCCTAATCTCCTGATACCTCCTCACATACTGTCCTCTCTCTCATACATCTCTACCCTAATCTCCTGATACTCCTCACATACTGTCCCTCCTTCCATACATCCTACCCTAATCTCCTGATACCTCCTCACATACTGTCCTCTCCATACATCTCTACCCTAATCTCTGATACCTCCTCACATACTGTCCTCTCCATACATCTCTACCCTAATCTCCTGATACCTTCTCATAACTGTCCTCTCCATACATCTCTACCCTAATCTCCTGATACCTCTCCCACATACTGTCCTCTCCTCCATACATCTCTACCCTAATCTCCTGATACCTCCTCACATACTGTCCTCTTACATCTCACCCATCATCTGTTACTCCTAATCTCCTCTGATACCTCCTCATCCATATGTCCTCTCCTCTCCATAAACTCTACCCTAATCTCCTGATACCTCCTCACATACTGTCCTCTCCTCTCCATACATCTCTACCCTAATCTCCTGATAGATCCTCACATACTGTCCTCTCCTCTCCATACATCTCTACCCTATAATATTCCTGATACCTCCTCACATACTGTCCTCTCCATACATCTCTTATCAAATCCAGATACCTCCTCACATACGTCCTGTCCTCTCCATACATCTCTACCCTAATCTCCTGATACCTCCTCACATACTGTCTGCTCTCCATACATCTCTACCCTAATCTCCTGATACCTCCTCACATCACTGTCCTCTCCATACATCTCTACCTAATCTCCTGATACTCCTCACATAATGTCCGTCCTCTCCATACATCTCTCCTAATCTCCTGATACCTCCTCACATACTGTCCTCTCCTCTCCATACATCTACTACCCTAATCTCCTGATACCTCCTCACATACTGTCCTCTCCATACATCTCTACCCTAATCTCCTGATACCTCTCTCACTGTACTGTCTCTCCATACATCTCTACCCTAATCTCCTTATACCTCCTCACATACTGTCCTTCGTCTCCATACATCTCTACCCTAATCTCCTGATACCTCCTCACATACTGTCTCTCTCCCATACATCTCTACCCTAATCTCCTGATACTCAGCCCACATACTGTCCTCTAACTCTCCATACATCTCTACCCTAATCTCCTGATACCTCCTCACATACTGTCCTCTCCTCTCCATAAATCACTACCCTAATCTACCTGATACCTCCTCACATACTGTCCTATCCTTCTCCATACATTCTACCCTAATCTACTATACCTACTAACGTACGGTCCTCTACTCTCCATACATCTATACCCTAATCTCCTGATACCTCCTCACATACTGTCCTGTCCATACATCTCTACCCTAATCTCCTGATACCTCCTCACATACTGTCCTCTCCTCTCCATACATCTCTACCCTAATCTCCTGATACCTCCTCACATACTGTCCTGTCCTCTCCATACATCTCTACCCTAATCTCCTGATACCTCCCACTACTGTCCTCTCCTCTCCATACATCTCTACCCTAATCTCCTGATACCTCCTCACATACTGTCCTCTCCATAACATCTCACTACCCTAATCTCTGATACCTCCCACACATACTGTCCTCTCCTCTCCTACATCTCTACCCTAATCTCCTGATACCTCCTCACATACTGTCCTTCTCC